>NW_021822683.1:28067-45567 GCF_901001165.1 Salmo trutta
TCAGTGAGTGGAAGTGTAATTCTACACAGGTCCGTGATGTGGAAGGTAGTAGATTCTCACAGAGGTCAGTGAGGTTGAAAGGTAATAAGATTTACATAGAGGTCAGTGGATGTGGAAGGTAGTAGATTCTACACAGAGATCAGGGATGTGGAAGTTAGTAGATTCTACAGAGGTCAGTGATGTGGAAGATAGTAGATTCTACACAGAGGTCAGTGAGGTGGAAGGTAGTAGATTCTACAGAGGTCAGTGATGTGGAAGGTAGTAGATTCAACAGAGGTCAGTGATGTGGAAGAAAGTAGATTCAACAGAGGTCAGTGATGTGGAAGGTAGTAGTTTCTACAGAGGTCAGTGATGTGGAAGGTAGTAGATTCTACAGAGGTCAGTGATGTGGAAGGTAGTAGATTCTACACAGAGATCAGTGATGTGGAAGGTAGTAGATTCTACACAGAGGTCAGTGATGTTAAAGGTAGTAGATTCTACAGAGGTCAGTGATGTGGAAGGTAGTAGATTCTACAGAGGTCAGTGATGTGGAAGGTAGTAGATTCTACAGAGGTCAGTGATGTGGAAGGTAGTAGATTCTACACAGAGGTCAGTGATGTGGAAGGTAGTAGATTCTACACAATGGTCAGTGATGTGGAAGGGAGTAGATTCAACAGAGGTCAGTGATGTGGAAGGAAGTAGATTCAACAGAGGTCAGTGATGTGGAAGGTAGTAGATTCAACACAGAGGTCAGTGATGTGGAAGGTAGTAGATTCTCCAGAGGTCAGTGAGGTGGAAGGTAGTAGATTCTACAGAGGTCAGTGATGTGGAAGGTAGTAGATTCTACAGAGGTCAGTGATGTGGAAGGTAGTAGATTCTACACAGAGATCAGTGATGTGGAAGGTAGTAGATTCTACACAGAGATCAGTGATGTGGAAGGTAGTAGATTCTACACAGAGGTCAGTGATGTGGAAGGTAGTAGATTCTCCAGAGGTCAGTGATGTGGAAGGTAGTAGATTCTCCAGAGGTCAGTGAGGTGGAAGGTGGTAGATTCTACAGAGGTCAGTGATGTGGAAGGTAGTAGATTCTACACAGAGGTCAGTGATGTGGAAGGTAGTAGATTCTCCAGAGGTCAGTGAGGTGGAAGGTAGTAGATTCTACAGAGGTCAGTGATGTGGAAGGTAGTAGATTCTACAGAGGTCAGTGATGTGGAAGGTAGTAGATTCTACACAGAGGTCAGTGAGGTGAAAGGTAATAGATTCTACATAGAGGTCAGTGATGTGGAAGGTAGTAGATTCTACACAGAGATCAGGGATGTGGAAGTTAGTAGATTCTACAGAGGTCAGTGATGTGGAAGATAGTAGATTCTACACAGAGGTCAGTGAGGTGGAAGGTAGTAGATTCTACAGAGGTCAGTGATGTGGAAGAAAGTAGATTCAACAGAGGTCAGTGATGTGGAAGGTAGTAGTTTCTACAGAGGTCAGTGATGTGGAAGGTAGTAGATTCTACAGAGGTCAGTGATGTGGAAGGTAGTAGATTCTACACAGAGATCAGTGATGTGGAAGGTAGTAGATTCTACACAGAGGTCAGTGATGTTAAAGGTAGTAGATTCTACAGAGGTCAGTGATGTGGAAGGTAGTAGATTCTACAGATGTCAGTGATGTGGAAGGTAGTAGATTCTACAGAGGTCAGTGATGTGGAAGGTAGTAGATTCTACACAGAGGTCAGTGATGTGGAAGGTAGTAGATTCTACACAATGGTCAGTGATGTGGAAGGGAGTAGATTCAACAGAGGTCAGTGATGTGGAAGGAAGTAGATTCAACAGAGGTCAGTGATGTGGAAGGAAGTAGATTCAACAGAGGTCAGTGATGTGGAAGGTAGTAGATTCAACACAGAGGTCAGTGATGTGGAAGGTAGTAGATTCTCCAGAGGTCAGTGAGGTGGAAGGTAGTAGATTCTACAGAGGTCAGTGATGTGGAAGGTAGTAGATTCTACAGAGGTCAGTGATGTGGAAGGTAGTAGATTCTACACAGAGATCAGTGATGTGGAAGGTAGTAGATTCTACACAGAGATCAGTGATGTGGAAGGTAGTAGATTCTACACAGAGGTCAGTGATGTGGAAGGTAGTAGATTCTCCAGAGGTCAGTGATGTGGAAGGTAGTAGATTCTCCAGAGGTCAGTGAGGTGGAAGGTGGTAGATTCTACAGAGGTCAGTGATGTGGAAGGTAGTAGATTCTACAGAGGTCAGTGATGTGGAAGGTAGTAGATTCTACACAGAGATCAGTGATGTGGAAGGTAGTAGATTCTACACAGAGATCAGTGATGTGGAAGGTAGTAGATTCTACACAGAGATCAGTGATGTGGAAGGTAGTAGATTCTACAGAGGTCAGTGATGTGGAAGGTAGTAGATTCTACACAGAGGTCAGTGATGTGAAAGGTAGTAGATTCTACACAGAGGTCAGTGACGTGGAAGGTAGTAGATTCTACACAGAGGTCAGTGATGTAGAACGTAGTAGATTCTACACAGAGGTCAGTGATGTGGAAGGTAGTAGATTCTACAGAGGTCAGTGACGTAGAACGTAGTAGATTCTACAGAGGTCAGTGATGTGGAAGGTAGTAGATTCAACAGAGGTCAGTGATGTGGAAGGTAGTAGATTCTACAGAGGTCAGTGATGTGGAAGGTAATAGATTCTACAGAGGTCAGTGATGTGGAAGGTAGTAGATTCTACAGACGTCAGTGATGTGGAAGGTAGTATATTCTACACAGAGATCAGTGATGTGGAAGGTAGTAGATTCTACACAGAGATCATTGATGTGGAAGGTAGTAGATTCTACAGAGGTCAGTGATGTGGAAGTTAGTAGATTCTACACAGAGGTCAGTGATGTGGAAGGTAGTAGATTCTACAGAGGTCAGTGATGTGGAAGTTAGTAGATTCTACACAGAGGTCAGTGATGTGGAAGGTAGTAGATTCTACAGAGGTCAGTGATGTGGAAGGTAGTAGATTCTACACAGAGGTCAGTGATGTGGAAGGTAGTAGATTCTACAGAGGTCAGTGATGTGGAAGGTAGTAGATTCTACAGAGGTCAGTGATGTGGAAGGTAGTAGATTCTACAGAGGTCAGTGATGTGGAAGGTAGTAGATTCTACAGAGGTCAGTGATTTGGAAGGTAGTAGATTCTACACAGAGGTCAGTGATGTGAAAGGTAGTAGATTCTACACAGAGGTCAGTGATGTGAAAGGTAGTAGATTCTACACAGAGGTCAGTGATGTGGAAGGTAGTAGATTCTACAGAGGTCAGTGACGTGGAAGGTAGTAGATTCTACAGAGGTCAGTGATGTGGAAGGTAGTAGATTCTACAGAGGTCAGTGATGTGGAAGGTAGTAGATTCTACAGAGGTCAGTGATGTGGAAGGTAGTAGATTCTACACAGAGGTCAGTGATGTGGAAGGTAGTAGATTCTACACAGAGGTCAGTGATGTGGAAGGTAGTAGATTCTACACAGAGGTCAGTGATGTGGAAGGGAGTAGATTCAACAGAGGTCAGTGATGTGGAAGTTAGTAGATTCTACAGAGGTCAGTGATGTGGAAGGTAGTAGGTTCTACAGAGGTCAGTGATGTGGAAGGTAGTAGATTCTACACAGAGATCAGTGATGTGGAAGGTAGTAGATTCTACACAGAGATCAGTGATGTGGAAGGTAGTAGATTCTACACAGAGATCAGTGATGTGCAAGGTAGTAGATTCTACAGAGGTCAGTGATGTGGAAGGTAGTAGATTCTACACAGAGGTCAGTGATGTGGAAGGTAGTAGAATCTACAGAGGTCAGTGATGTGGAAGGTAGTAGATTCTACACAGAGGTCAGTGATGTGGAAGGTAGTAGATTCTCCAGAGGTCAGTGATGTGTAAGGTAGGAGATTCTCCAGAGGTCAGTGAGGTGGAAGGTAGTAGATTCTACAGAGGTCAGTGATGTGGAAGGTAGTAGATTCTACAGAGGTCAGTGATGTGGAAGGTAGTAGATTCTACACAGGTCAGTGATGTGGAAGGTAGTAGATTCTACACAGAGGTCAGTGAGGTGAAAGGTAATAGATTCTACATAGAGGTCAGTGATGTGGAAGGGAGTAGATTCTACACAGAGGTCAGTGATGTGGAAGGTAGTAGATTCTACACAGGTCAGTGATGTGGAAGGTAGTAGATTCTACACAGAGATCAGGGATGTGGAAGGTAGTAGATTCTACAGAGGTCAGGGATGTGGAAGCTAGTAGATTCTACACAGAGATCAGGGATGTGGAAGTTAGTAGATTCTACAGAGGTCAGTGATGTGGAAGATAGTAGATTCTACACAGAGGTCAGTGATGTGGAAGGTAGTAGATTCAACAGAGGTCAGTGATGTGGAAGAAAGTAGATTCAACAGAGGTCAGTGATGTGGAAGGTAGTAGTTTCTACAGAGGTCAGTGATGTGGAAGGTAGTAGATTCTACACAGAGGTCAGTGATGTGGAAGGTAGTAGATTCTCCAGAGGTCAGTGATGTGGAAGGTAGTAGATTCTCCAGAGGTCAGTGAGGTGGAAGGTGGTAGATTCTACAGAGGTCAGTGATGTGGAAGGTAGTAGATTCTACAGAGGTCAGTGATGTGGAAGGTAGTAGATTCTACACAGAGATCAGTGATGTGGAAGGTAGTAGATTCTACACAGAGATCAGTGATGTGGAAGGTAGTAGATTCTACACAGAGATCAGTGATGTGGAAGGTAGTAGATTCTACAGAGGTCAGTGATGTGGAAGGTAGTAGATTCTACACAGAGGTCAGTGATGTGAAAGGTAGTAGATTCTACACAGAGGTCAGTGATGTGGAAGGTAGTAGATTCTACAGAGGTCAGTGACGTGGAAGGTAGTAGATTCTACAGAGGTCAGTGATGTGGAAGGTAGTAGATTCTACAGAGGTCAGTGATGTGGAAGGTAGTAGATTCTACACAGAGGTCAGTGATGTGGAAGGTAGTAGATTCTACACAGAGGTCAGTGATGTGGAAGGTAGTAGATTCTACACAGAGGTCAGTGATGTGGAAGGGAGTAGATTCAACAGAGGTCAGTGATGTGGAAGGTAGTAGATTCTACAGAGGTCAGTGATGTGGAAGGTAGTAGGTTCTACAGAGGTCAGTGATGTGGAAGGTAGTAGATTCTACACAGAGATCAGTGATGTGGAAGGTAGTAGATTCTACACAGAGATCAGTGATGTGGAAGGTAGTAGATTCTACACAGAGATCAGTGATGTGCAAGGTAGTAGATTCTACAGAGGTCAGTGATGTGGAAGGTAGTAGATTCTACACAGAGGTCAGTGATGTGGAAGGTAGTAGAATCTACAGAGGTCAGTGATGTGGAAGGTAGTAGATTCTACACAGAGGTCAGTGATGTGGAAGGTAGTAGATTCTACAGAGGTCAGTGATGTGTAAGGTAGGAGATTCTCCAGAGGTCAGTGAGGTGGAAGGTAGTAGATTCTACAGAGGTCAGTGATGTGGAAGGTAGTAGATTCTACAGAGGTCAGTGATGTGGAAGGTAGTAGATTCTACACAGGTCAGTGATGTGGAAGGTAGTAGATTCTACACAGAGGTCAGTGAGGTGAAAGGTAATAGATTCTACATAGAGGTCAGTGATGTGGAAGGGAGTAGATTCTACACAGAGGTCAGTGATGTGGAAGGTAGTAGATTCTACACAGGTCAGTGATGTGGAAGGTAGTAGATTCTACACAGAGATCAGGGATGTGGAAGGTAGTAGATTCTACAGAGGTCAGGGATGTGGAAGGTAGTAGATTCTACACAGAGATCAGGGATGTGGAAGTTAGTAGATTCTACAGAGGTCAGTGATGTGGAAGATAGTAGATTCTACACAGAGGTCAGTGATGTGGAAGGTAGTAGATTCAACAGAGGTCAGTGATGTGGAAGAAAGTAGATTCAACAGAGGTCAGTGATGTGGAAGGTAGTAGTTTCTACAGAGGTCAGTGATGTGGAAGGTAGTAGATTCTACAGAGGTCAGTGATGTGGAAGGAAATAGATTCTACACAGAGATCAGTGATGTGGAAGGTAGTAGATTCTACACAGAGGTCAGTGATGTGAAAGGTAGTAGATTCTACAGAGGTCAGTGATGTGGAAGGTAGTAGATTCTACAGAGGTCAGTGATGTGGAAGGTAGTAGATTCTACAGAGGTCAGTGATGTGGAAGGTAGTAGATTCTACACAGAGGTCAGTGATGTGGAAGGTAGTAGATTCTACACAGAGGTCAGTGATGTGGAAGGGAGTAGATTCAACAGAGGTCAGTGATGTGGAAGGAAGTAGATTCAACAGAGGTCAGTGATGTGGAAGGCAGTAGATTCAACACAGAGGTCAGTGATGTGGAATGTAGTAGATTCTCCAGAGGTCAGTGAGGTGGAAGGTAGTAGATTCTACAGAGGTCAGTGATGTGGAAGGTAGTAGATTCTACAGAGGTCAGTGATGTGGAAGGTAGTAGATTCAACACAGAGGTCAGTGAGGTGGAAGGTAGTAGATTCTACAGAGGTCAGTGATGTGGAAGGTAGTAGATTCTACACAGAGGTCAGTGATGTGGAAGGTAGTAGATTCTACAGAGGTCAGTGATGTGGAAGGTAGTAGATTCTACAGAGGTCAGTGATGTGGAAGGTAGTAGATTCTACACAGAGATCAGTGATGTGGAAGGTAGTAGATTCTACACAGAGATCAGTGATGTGGAAGGTAGTAGATTCTACACAGAGGTCAGTGATGTGGAAGGTAGTAGATTCAACACAGAGGTCAGTGATGTGGAAGGTAGTAGATTCTCCAGAGGTCAGTGAGGTGGAAGGTAGTAGATTCTACATAGGTCAGTGATGTGGAAGGTAGTAGATTCTACAGAGGTCAGTGAGAGTGGAAGGTAGTAGATTCAACACAGAGGTCAGTGAGGTGGAAGGTAGTAGATTCTACAGAGGTCAGTGATGTGGAAGGTAGTAGATTCTACAGAGGTCAGTGATGTGGAAGGTAGTAGATTCTACACAGAGGTCAGTGATGTGGAAGGTAGTAGATTCTACAGAGGTCAGTGATGTGGAAGGTAGTAGATTCTACAGAGGTCAGTGATGTGGAAGGTAGTAGATTCTACAGAGGTCAGTGATGTGGAAGGTAGTAGATTCTACACAGAGATCAGTGATGTGGAAGGTAGTAGATTCTACACAGAGATCAGTGATGTGGAAGGTAGTAGATTCTACACAGAGGTCAGTGATGTGGAAGGTAGTAGATTCTCCAGAGGTCAGTGAGGTGGAAGGTAGTAGATTCTACAGAGGTCAGTGATGTGGAAGGTAGTAGATTCTACAGAGGTCAGTGATGTGGAAGGTAGTAGATTCTACACAGAGATCATTGATGTGGAATGTAGTAGATTCTACACAGAGATCGGTGATGTGGAAGGTAGTAGATTCTACACAGAGATCAGTGATGTGGAAGGTAGTAGATTCTACAGAGGTCAGTGATGTGGAAGGTAGTAGATTCTACACAGAGGTCAGTGATGTGAAAGGTAGTAGATTCTACACAGAGGTCAGTGATGTGGAAGGTAGTAGATTCTACAGAGGTCAGTGACGTAGAACGTAGTAGATTCTACAGAGGTCAGTGATGTGGAAGGGAGTAGATTCTACACAGAGGTCAGTGATGTGGAAGGTAGTAGATTCTACACAGGTCAGTGATGTGGAAGGTAGTAGATTCTACACAGAGATCAGGGATGTGGAAGGTAGTAGATTCTACAGAGGTCAGGGATGTGGAAGGTAGTAGATTCTACACAGAGATCAGGGATGTGGAAGTTAGTAGATTCTACAGAGGTCAGTGATGTGGAAGATAGTAGATTCTACACAGAGGTCAGTGATGTGGAAGGCAGTAGATTCAACAGAGGTCAGTGATGTGGAAGAAAGTAGATTCAACAGAGGTCAGTGATGTGGAAGGTAGTAGTTTCTACAGAGGTCAGTGATGTGGAAGGTAGTAGATTCTACAGAGGTCAGTGATGTGGAAGGAAATAGATTCTACACAGAGATCAGTGATGTGGAAGGTAGTAGATTCTACACAGAGGTCAGTGATGTTAAAGGTAGTAGATTCTACAGAGGTCAGTGATGTGGAAGGTAGTAGATTCTACAGAGGTCAGTGATGTGGAAGGTAGTAGATTCTACAGAGGTCAGTGATGTGGAAGGTAGTAGATTCTACACAGAGGTCAGTGATGTGGAAGGTAGTAGATTCTACACAGAGGTCAGTGATGTGGAAGGGAGTAGATTCAACAGAGGTCAGTGATGTGGAAGGAAGTAGATTCAACAGAGGTCAGTGATGTGGAAGGCAGTAGATTCAACACAGAGGTCAGTGATGTGGAATGTAGTAGATTCTCCAGAGGTCAGTGAGGTGGAAGGGAGTAGATTCTACAGAGGTCAGTGATGTGGAAGGTAGTAGATTCTACAGAGGTCAGTGATGTGGAAGGTAGTAGATTCAACACAGAGGTCAGTGAGGTGGAAGGTAGTAGATTCTATAGAGGTCAGTGATGTGGAAGGTAGTAGATTCTACACAGAGGTCAGTGATGTGGAAGGTAGTAGATTCTACAGAGGTCAGTGATGTGGAAGTTAGTAGATTCTACAGAGGTCAGTGATGTGGAAGGTAGTAGATTCTACACAGAGATCAGTGATGTGGAAGGTAGTAGATTCTACACTTAGATCAGTGATGTGGAAGGTAGTAGATTCTACACAGAGGTCAGTGATGTGGAAGGTAGTAGATTCAACACAGAGGTCAGTGATGTGGAAGGTAGTAGATTCTCCAGAGGTCAGTGAGGTGGAAGGTAGTAGATTCTACATAGGTCAGTGATGTGGAAGGTAGTAGATTCTACAGAGGTCAGTGAGAGTGGAAGGTAGTAGATTCAACACAGAGGTCAGTGAGGTGGAAGGTAGTAGATTCTACAGAGGTCAGTGATGTGGAAGGTAGTAGATTCTACAGAGGTCAGTGATGTGGAAGGTAGTAGATTCTACACAGAGGTCAGTGATGTGGAAGGTAGTAGATTCTACAGAGGTCAGTGATGTGGAAGGTAGTAGATTCTACAGAGGTCAGTGATGTGGAAGGTAGTAGATTCTACAGAGGTCAGTGATGTGGAAGGTAGTAGATTCTACACAGAGATCAGTGATGTGGAAGGTAGTAGATTCTACACAGAGATCAGTGATGTGGAAGGTAGTAGATTCTACACAGAGGTCAGTGATGTGGAAGGTAGTAGATTCTCCAGAGGTCAGTGAGGTGGAAGGTAGTAGATTCTACAGAGGTCAGTGATGTGGAAGGTAGTAGATTCTACAGAGGTCAGTGATGTGGAAGGTAGTAGATTCTACACAGAGATCATTGATGTGGAATGTAGTAGATTCTACACAGAGATCAGTGATGTGGAAGGTAGTAGATTCTACACAGAGATCAGTGATGTGGAAGGTAGTAGATTCTACAGAGGTCAGTGATGTGGAAGGTAGTAGATTCTACACAGAGGTCAGTGATGTGGAAGGTAGTAGATTCTACACAGAGGTCAGTGATGTGGAAGGTAGTAGATTCTACAGAGGTCAGTGACGTAGAACGTAGTAGATTCTACAGAGGTCAGTGATGTGGAAGGGAGTAGATTCTACACAGAGGTCAGTGATGTGGAAGGTAGTAGATTCTACACAGGTCAGTGATGTGGAAGGTAGTAGATTCTACACAGAGATCAGGGATGTGGAAGGTAGTAGATTCTACAGAGGTCAGGGATGTGGAAGGTAGTAGATTCTACACAGAGATCAGGGATGTGGAAGTTAGTAGATTCTACAGAGGTCAGTGATGTGGAAGATAGTAGATTCTACACAGAGGTCAGTGATGTGGAAGGTAGTAGATTCAACAGAGGTCAGTGATGTGGAAGAAAGTAGATTCAACAGAGGTCAGTGATGTGGAAGGTAGTAGTTTCTACAGAGGTCAGTGATGTGGAAGGTAGTAGATTCTACAGAGGTCAGTGATGTGGAAGGAAATAGATTCTACACAGAGATCAGTGATGTGGAAGGTAGTAGATTCTACACAGAGGTCAGTGATGTTAAAGGTAGTAGATTCTACAGAGGTCAGTGATGTGGAAGGTAGTAGATTCTACAGAGGTCAGTGATGTGGAAGGTAGTAGATTCTACAGAGGTCAGTGATGTGGAAGGTAGTAGATTCTACACAGAGGTCAGTGATGTGGAAGGTAGTAGATTCTACACAGAGGTCAGTGATGTGGAAGGGAGTAGATTCAACAGAGGTCAGTGATGTGGAAGGAAGTAGATTCAACAGAGGTCAGTGATGTGGAAGGCAGTAGATTCAACACAGAGGTCAGTGATGTGGAAGGTAGTAGATTCTCCAGAGGTCAGTGAGGTGGAAGGTAGTAGATTCTACAGAGGTCAGTGATGTGGAAGGTAGTAGATTCTACAGAGGTCAGTGATGTGGAAGGTAGTAGATTCAACACAGAGGTCAGTGAGGTGGAAGGTAGTAGATTCTATAGAGGTCAGTGATGTGGAAGGTAGTAGATTCTACACAGAGGTCAGTGATGTGGAAGGTAGTAGATTCTACAGAGGTCAGTGATGTGGAAGGTAGTAGATTCTACAGAGGTCAGTGATGTGGAAGGTAGTAGATTCTACAGAGGTCAGTGATGTGGAAGGTAGTAGATTCTACACAGAGATCAGTGATGTGGAAGGTAGTAGATTCTACACAGAGATCAGTGATGTGGAAGGTAGTAGATTCTACACAGAGGTCAGTGATGTGGAAGGTAGTAGATTCTCCAGAGGTCAGTGAGGTGGAAGGTAGTAGATTCTACAGAGGTCAGTGATGTGGAAGGTAGTAGATTCTACAGAGGTCAGTGATGTGGAAGGTAGTAGATTCTACACAGAGATCATTGATGTGGAATGTAGTAGATTCTACACAGAGATCAGTGATGTGGAAGGTAGTAGATTCTACACAGAGATCAGTGATGTGGAAGGTAGTAGATTCTACAGAGGTCAGTGATGTGGAAGGTAGTAGATTCTACACAGAGGTCAGTGATGTGAAAGGTAGTAGATTCTACACAGAGGTCAGTGATGTGGAAGGTAGTAGATTCTACAGAGGTCAGTGACGTAGAACGTAGTAGATTCTACAGAGGTCAGTGATGTGGAAGGGAGTAGATTCTACACAGAGGTCAGTGATGTGGAAGGTAGTAGATTCTACACAGGTCAGTGATGTGGAAGGTAGTAGATTCTACACAGAGATCAGGGATGTGGAAGGTAGTAGATTCTACAGAGGTCAGGGATGTGGAAGGTAGTAGATTCTACACAGAGATCAGGGATGTGGAAGTTAGTAGATTCTACAGAGGTCAGTGATGTGGAAGATAGTAGATTCTACACAGAGGTCAGTGATGTGGAAGGTAGTAGATTCAACAGAGGTCAGTGATGTGGAAGAAAGTAGATTCAACAGAGGTCAGTGATGTGGAAGGTAGTAGTTTCTACAGAGGTCAGTGATGTGGAAGGTAGTAGATTCTACAGAGGTCAGTGATGTGGAAGGAAATAGATTCTACACAGAGATCAGTGATGTGGAAGGTAGTAGATTCTACACAGAGGTCAGTGATGTTAAAGGTAGTAGATTCTACAGAGGTCAGTGATGTGGAAGGTAGTAGATTCTACAGAGGTCAGTGATGTGGAAGGTAGTAGATTCTACAGAGGTCAGTGATGTGGAAGGTAGTAGATTCTACACAGAGGTCAGTGATGTGGAAGGTAGTAGATTCTACACAGAGGTCAGTGATGTGGAAGGGAGTAGATTCAACAGAGGTCAGTGATGTTGAAGGAAGTAGATTCAACAGAGGTCAGTGATGTGGAAGGCAGTAGATTCAACACAGAGGTCAGTGATGTGGAAGGTAGTAGATTCTCCAGAGGTCAGTGAGGTGGAAGGTAGTAGATTCTACAGAGGTCAGTGATGTGGAAGGTAGTAGATTCTACAGAGGTCAGTGATGTGGAAGGTAGTAGATTCAACACAGAGGTCAGTGAGGTGGAAGGTAGTAGATTCTATAGAGGTCAGTGATGTGGAAGGTAGTAGATTCTACACAGAGGTCAGTGATGTGGAAGGTAGTAGATTCTACAGAGGTCAGTGATGTGGAAGGTAGTAGATTCTACAGAGGTCAGTGATGTGGAAGGTAGTAGATTCTACACAGAGATCAGTGATGTGGAAGGTAGTAGATTCTACACAGAGATCAGTGATGTGGAAGGTAGTAGATTCTACACAGAGGTCAGTGATGTGGAAGGTAGTAGATTCAACACAGAGATCAGTGATGTGGAAGGTAGTAGATTCTACACAGAGGTCAGTGATGTGGAAGGTAGTAGATTCAACACAGAGGTCAGTGAGGTGGAAGGTAGTAGATTCTATAGAGGTCAGTGATGTGGAAGGTAGTAGATTCTACAGAGGTCAGTGATGTGGAAGGTAGTAGATTCTACACAGAGGTCAGTGATGTGGAAGGTAGTAGATTCTACAGAGGTCAGTGATGTGGAAGGTAGTAGATTCTACAGAGGTCAGTGATGTGGAAGGTAGTAGATTCTACAGAGGTCAGTGATGTGGAAGGTAGTAGATTCTACACAGAGATCAGTGATGTGGAAGGTAGTAGATTCTACACAGAGATCAGTGATGTGGAAGGTAGTAGATTCTACACAGAGATCAGTGATGTGGAAGGTAATAGATTCTACAGAGGTCAGTGATGTGGAAGGTAGTAGATTCTACACAGAGGTCAGTGATGTGAAAGGTAGTAGATTCTACACAGAGGTCAGTGATGTGGAAGGTAGTAGATTCTACAGAGGTCAGTGACGTAGAACGTAGTAGATTCTACAGAGGTCAGTGATGTGGAAGGTAGTAGATTCTCCAGAGGTCAGTGATGTGGAAGGTAGTAGATTCAACAGATGTCAGTGATGTTGAAGGTAGTAGATTCTACAGAGGTCAGTGATGTGGAAGGTAATAGATTCTACAGAGGTCAGTGATGTGGAAGGTAGTAGATTATACACAGAGATCAGTGATGTGGAAGGTAGTAGATTCTACAGAGGTCGGTGATGTGGAAGTTAGTAGATTCTACACAGAGGTCAGTGATGTGGAAGGTAGTAGAATCTACAGAGGTCAGTGATGTGGAAGGTAGTAGATTCTACACAGAGGTCAGTGATGTGGAAGGTAGTAGATTCTACAGAGTTCAGTGATGTGGAAGGTAGTAGATTCTACAGAGGTCAGTGATGTGGAAGGTAGTAGATTCTACAGAGGTCAGTCATGTGGAAGGTAGTAGATTCTACAGAGAGGTCAGTGAGGTGGAAGGTAGTAGATTCTACAGAGGTCAGTGATGTGGAAGGTAGTAGATTCTACACAGAGGTCAGTGATGTGGAAGGTAGTAGATTCTACAGAGGTCAGTGATGTGGAAGAAAGTAGATTCTACAGAGGTCAGTGGTGTGGAAGGTAGTAGATTCAACAGAGGTCCGTGATGTTGAAGGTAGTAGATTCTACAGAGGTCAGTGATGTGGAAGGTAATAGATTCTACAGAGGTCAGTGATGTGGAAGGTAGTAGATTCTACAGACGTCAGTGATGTGGAAGGTAGTAGATTCTACACAGAGATCAGTGATGTGGAAGGTAGTAGATTATACACAGAGGTCAGTGATGTAGAAGGTAGTAGAATCTACAGAGGTCAGTGATGTGGAAGGTAGTAGATTCTACACAGAGGTCAGTGAGGTGGAAGGTAGTAGATTTGATGTGGAAGGTATACGTAGAATATCATGAAAGGAGATACAATCATGATGCTGTATACAGTACAGATATGCGATCTTAATTTGATCACTTTTGTCACAGAGAATCTTCCTGCTCGGCAGAAAATGTAACTTAGTAGTGTATTCAATGTTTAAATTGGCTTCTGAAGTTTGTAATTTCCACTTTAAAATGTCAGACTTGATTTGCCCCCCCCCCCCCCCCCCAAAAAAAATGTATCACAAAAATAATAATTCAATAATAATAATAATTTCCTGTTGCTGCAGGATAATCATTTCCTGTTTCTGCAGGATAATTTTCTTGCTGGGAGAAACTGGTGAAATGAAGATATATCATGAGTACAGTCTGATTGGCGGAGGTAGCAGCTGTTACTGTATGTACTTGTTTCTGTAGACGTCAAGCCTTCCAACATGCTGGTCAACACTAGAGGTCAAGTGAAGCTCTGTGACTTTGGAGTCAGCACGCAGGTACAGTCCCCCGTGTGTTTATACCTGTTTGTGTGTGTGTGTGTGTTTGTCTCTGTGTTTGTCTCTCTGTGTGTGTTTTTGTGTGTGTGTGTGTGTGTGTGTCTCTCTCTCCCTCTCTCTCTATGTCTCTCTCTCTCTGTCTGTGTCTCTCTCTCTCTCTCTGTCTCTCTCTCTCCCTCTCTCTCTCTGTCTCTCTCTCTCTCTCTCTCTCTCTCTGTCTCTCTCTCTCTCTGTGTGTGTGTCTCTCTCTCTCTCTCTGTGTGCTCTCTCTGTGTGTGTGTGTCTCTCTCTCTCTCTCTGTGTGTGTGTGTGTGTGTGTGTGTGTGTGTGTGTGTGTGTGTGTGTGTGTGTGTGTGTGTGTGTGTGTGTGTGTGTGTGTGTGTGTGTGTGTGTGTGTGTGTGGTCGACCTGTCAATCTGGACCTATTCATTGTGTCCTCACGACAGTGGAAGCACCTTGAGGGACAGCCTCTCACATTAACTTCCTCACTACCATTGTTCCACAGGCACTCCAAAACATGCAGTTGTTATAATTACTATTCACACACACATACACACACGTACACACACAACGCCAAAGCTTCATTGATATGCCTTTGATGGACGTGGCAAGAGCGTGGCTGGACAGACAATAGCTGAGGTGTGTGTGTGTCTGTGTGTCATGTCATTACGTCACCCTGGGACAGCCCTTCCAACTCCCCCAAAGACCCTCGGGAATAACTCCCCCCTACTCTCTCTCACCCTGTCACCCCCACGCCCCAATTTTAATTAATTTTCATCCCTCTCTCCTTGGAGATGTGAAGCAGCATTGACCCCTGCACAGGCTTCTGAATGCTAGCTTTACCTCAACACACACACTGCCCTGTAGGAAGGTCAGTGTCTCTGCCTTCCCTGAGCAGGACCTCCCCTCCAAACACAGGAGCCATCAGGGAACACAATCATTCACTCATTATCACAGCCCTGTCATCCATGGCATGTCCTATTGTGCTCACACACTCCGACGTCCCCACGTCCTCATCCTAGTCCCCTGTGAGAGGGGTGGGAACAGATCACGTTTCAATAGATTTGGGTATGTAAGTCTGGGAGGGAAAGGAGATGGGAGCGGTACTTAATGTAGGACAAACAGTCTCTGCCATGCCGACTCTTTTGTTTCAGTTATAGCCATCTCTATGGCCATCTTATTTCAGTTATAGTCATCTTGTTTCAGTTATACTCATCTTGTTTCAGTTATAGCCATCTTGTTTCAGTTATAGCCATCTTATTTCAGTTATAGCCATCTTGTTTCAGTTATACTCATCTTGTTTCAGTTATAGCCATCTTGTTTCAGTTATAGCCATCTTACATTTACATTTTAGTCATTTAGCAGACGCGCTTATCCAGAGCGACTTACAGTAGTGAATGCATACATTTCATACATCTTCAATTCATTTCATACATTTTTGTTTTCTCGTACTGGCCCCCCGTGGGAATCGAACCCACAACCCTGGCGTTGCAAACACCATTGCAAACACCATGCTCTACCAACTGAGCCACAGGGAGGCCCGTTTCAGTTATAGCCATCTTGTTTCAGTTATAGCCACCTTGTTTCAGTTATAGCCACCTTGTTTCAGTTATAGCCACCTTGTTTCAGTTATAGCCACTTTGTTTCAGTTATAGCCACCTTGTTTCAGTTATAGCCACCTTGTTTCAGTTATAGCCATCTTGTTTCAGTTATAGCCATCTTGTTTCAGTTATAGCCATCTTGTTTCAGTTATAACCACCTTGTTTCAGTTATAGCCACTTTGTTTCAGTTATAGCCACCTTGTTTCAGTTATAGCCACCTTGTTTCAGTTATAGCCATCTTGTTTCAGTTATAGCCATCTTATTTCAGTTATACTCATCTTATTTCAGTTATACTCATCTTGTTTGAGTTATAGCCATCTTGTTTGAGTTATAGCCATCTTATTTCAGTTATAGCCATCTTATTTCAGTTATAGTCATCTTGTTTCAGTTATAGCCATCTTATTTCAGTTATAGCCATCTTATTTCAGTTATAGCCATCTTATTTCAGTTATAGTCATCTTGTTTCAGTTATAGCCATCTTATTTCAGTTATAGTCATCTTGTTTCAGTTATAGTCATCTTGTTTCAGTTATAGCCATCTTATTTCAGTTATAGCCATCTTGTTTCAGTTATAGCCATCTTACATTTACATTTTAGTCATTTAGCAGACGCGCTTATCCAGAGCGACTTACAGTAGTGAATGCATACATTTCATACATCTTCAATTCATTTCATACATTTTTGTTTTCTCGTACTGGCCCCCCGTGGGAATCGAACCCACAACCCTGGCGTTGCAAACACCATTGCAAACACCATGCTCTACCAACTGAGCCACAGGGAGGCCCGTTTCAGTTATAGCCATCTTGTTTCAGTTATAGCCACCTTGTTTCAGTTATAGCCACCTTGTTTCAGTTATAGCCACCTTGTTTCAGTTATAGCCATCTTGTTTCAGTTATAGCCATCTTGTTTCAGTTATAGCCATCTTGTTTCAGTTATAACCACCTTGTTTCAGTTATAGCCACTTTGTTTCAGTTATAGCCACCTTGTTTCAGTTATAGCCACCTTGTTTCAGTTATAGCCACCTTGTTTCAGTTATAGCCATCTTGTTTCAGTTATAGCCACCTTGTTTCAGTTATAGCCACCTTGTTTCAGTTATAGCCATCACTATGGTCATCTTGTTTCAGTTATAGCCAACTTGTTTCAGTTATAGCCACCTTGTTTCAGTTATAGCCACTTTGTTTCAGTTATAGCCACCTTGTTTCAGTTATAGCCACCTTGTTTCAGTTATAGCCATATTGTTTCAGTTATAGTCATTTTGTTTCAGTTATAGCCATCTTATTTCAGTTATAGCCATCACTATGGTCATCTTGTTTCAGTTATAGCCATCTTGTTTCAATTATAGCCATCTTGTTTCAATTATAGCCACCTTGTTTCAGTTATAGCCATCACTATGGTCATCTTGTTTCAGTTATAGCCATCTTGTTTCAATTATAGCCATCACTATGGTCATCTTGTTTCAGTTATAGCCATCTTGTTTCAATTATAGCCATCTTGTTTCAATTATAGCCATCTTGTTTCAATTATAGCCATCGTGTTTCAATTATAGCCACCTTGTTTCAGTTATAGCCATCACTATGGTCATCTTGTTTCAGTTATAGCCATCTTGTTTCAATTATAGCCATCTTGTTTCAATTATAGCCATCTTGTTTCAATTATAGCCATCACTATGGTCATCTTGTTTCAGTTATAGC
>NW_021822683.1:53067-180567 GCF_901001165.1 Salmo trutta
AGGTTCTACGATGCACTTTTCAGGTCCATGTCTCGATGTCCCAATGCATCACCCACTGCTAAGGCAATACGTTGGGACTTTTTAATCATCAACACAACTTCCTGTTACATTTCTCATGCTCAAGAACAAGATATTATTATTGTTAAAGTCAAATGTCGATGGACTGCCCCTTTAATATGTGACTCATAAGGTACACAGTTTCCAAGCTGTGAAATGTAAACTCTGTGGAGGCTCATTTTAAAGGAGCCCAGTGGGCTAGAGCAGAGCCCTAGTACCATTAGTCCAAGCTCTGCGCTGGTGACCGCTTTGTTTCCCAACGCTAATTAACCCAACAGGCACGCTGCGAACCAATCTAATGAACATTACTCACGGCTACCATGACCGTCGGCCTGTGGATGGCCTGGAACACCCAAATAAGACTGGAGGGAGACCATACCACTGACTGAAACTGGGATATGATGCCAAGTGTATCATGGTTGTGAATCTATTCCGTAGCTATAAGATACCGTAGCTGCGTGTCCAGAAGAGGAATTGTCTAGGGTCTGTGGCATTGTTTATTTTTTGTTTAGGATGTTTAGTACGCAGAGTAAGACCTGTGAATTAGGGTCGTTGTGATAGTTATCCCTAGATGTGTTTCTGTAGGGGGTTTGTAATAAATGGATGTCTTGAAGAGAATAATTAAGAGGATTTAAGCCCGCTACACAGTGATTAAGCTGCATAGTGAATCAGTTTTGTTAATACTCGTCCTGGAGACATGGGAAATACTAAACTTGTTTTGAGGCGACCAGTCAAACGTGTGTTTGTGCCCCCTGTGTTCATCCTGCTGTGATGACGTACATGAGGTCTCCATGGTTATTGTGTGTGTGGCCTCGGGCATGTCTCATTTCAGAGTGCTGCCACTCTTATCTTCAGCAGTGTCTATTAACATGGCCATTATCATGTTAATAGACACTGTATGATTACATACAATAATGAATGCCTCACAGTCACTCACACACACACACACACACACACACACACGGTTTTTGAATAAGAAGCGGAGAGATGTGGGCTTGTCTGTTCTTCTCTGGTATTTACATATCCACCATTTTGTATGGAAGGGAGCGTCATTCTCAGCATCTTCATGTCTCTTTTTAATAGGCATGAGACCTCTGGTAACACTTTAATATCTCCAATATATTCAATCCAATCTGTAGCAGTCTGTCTGCCAGTATACTTCCACCAGAATCTGATTCATAAATTAGCCTAAATAGCCAGAGGAAGAAAAAAGACAAACTTATTTCTTGTTCTTTACAAATGGAGCCATAAGCGTTGTGGTGGAGCGTTGAATGTTTTCACACCCCATTCATTTATTTCTTCTTCCTCTCTCTCCCCCTCTTCACTGTTTCCCCCTCTCTCACTCACTGTTTCCCCCCGCTCTCGCTTTCCCATCCTCTCTCTCCCCCTCTTACTGTTTCCACCTCTCTCTCTCGCTCATTGTTCCCCCCCCTCTCTCTCTTTCTCTCTCTCTCTGTTTCCCCCCTCTCTCTCTGTCTCTCTCATTATTCCCCCTCTCTCACTCACTGTTTCCCCCGCTCTCGCTTTCCATCCTCTCTCTCCCCCTCTTCCACTGTTTACCCCGTTCTCGCTCTCTCTTGCTCTCTCTCTCTCTCACTGTTCCCCCCTCTCTCTCTCCCCCCATCTTCACTGTTTCCCCCGCTCTCGCTTTCCCATCCTCTCTCCCCCTCCTACACTGTTTCCCCCGTTCTCGCTCTCTCTTGCTCTCTCTCTCTCTCACTGTTCCCCCCTCTCTCTCTCCCCCCATCTTCACTGTTTCCCCCGCTCTCGCTTTCCATCCTCTCTCTCCCCCTCTTCCACTGTTTCCCCCGTTCTCGCTCTCTCTTGCTCTCTCTCTCTCTCACTGTTCCCCCCTCTCTCTCTCCCCCCATCTTCACTGTTTCCCCCGCTCTCGCTTTCCATCCTCTCTCTCCCCCTCTTCCACTGTTTCCCCCGTTCTCGCTCTCTCTTGCTCTCTCTCTCTCACTGTTCCCCCCTCTCTCTCTCCCCCCATCTTCACTGTTTCCCCCGCTCTCGCTCTCTCTTGCTCTCTCTCTCTCACTGTTTCCCCCCTCTCTCTCTCCCCCCATCTTCACTGTTTCCCCCTCTCTCTCTCTCTCTCTCCCCATCTTTCACTGTTTCCCCCTCTCTCTCTCTCTCTCTCCCCATCTTTCACTGTTTCCCCCGCTCTCGCTTTCCCATCCTCTCTCTCTCTCCCCCTTCTATCTTCCCTACATATGGAATTTAAAGCTACACCAAGAGACAGTGTGTGCACCAGGGAGATCTCCCGCTGCCAGTGCTCTCCTCATCTCTCTGTTCATTTTCCCTGCTCCATATGGCGTTACAGACAGTTCACCTGCAGGCTGTAGCAGATCCCTGGTAGAACGGGTAGCTTCATTTCACCAGGCGCAGCCGGCCAACGTCCTCGGGCCCAGGCTGTCAGCTGTCTGCGCAGAAGCCCCCTGTGCTATCACCCTCCACAGTCCACCCGACTGTGGCAGCAACACAAATAGAGAGAATGGAATAAATTGTAAGCACCTGAGATTTGCTCAGGATAGGTGGTTTTGGGAGAATGGGGTCAGTGTTTTGGGTGGGATGTGGGTGGATTTGAAGGGCAGAGGGGTGTTTTTGTTTTTGTTAAGAGCTGTTGTAACGCTGTAAGGGGCCTCTGTACTCACCCTTTCCATTTTGAGGTGTGTGTGTGTGTGTGTGTGTGTGTGTGTGTGTGTGTGTGTGTGTGTGTGTGTGTGTGTGTGTGTGTGTGTGTGTTATATGAGTTGCCTGGAGTATGGGTTAACAGTAACAGTACGGGCGGAGGTGGCGATAACAGAACACACTCCACAGCGTTTTCATCCTGTGTTTGTCATTGATTAGAGACGGCCTCTTTAATTCCTCCTCACCCCATGTTGTGATCCATTTGCATTCGTTGTGAGGAGTTAATGGAGTTTTCTCACGGCTCTGAAAGTCTTTGAAGACAGCAGACTGGAAGTGATGTGTATACAGCCGCCGGGGCAGCGCCCCCCTGATTGATTTGGGCTCTTTTTGCTTTTCCTCATCTCCATTTTAAATTGTTCCACAGAAGAAGAACAAGAACAGGAAGTAGTTCAAATATGTTTGATGGTGTTGTTATGAAGGGATCACATAAAAATGTCAAACAAACTGTAGAGGGATTTAACAGATCAGTGATTGCACTACCAAGTATTGAGTAATGTAGACTCTTTTGACACTATCCCCATATTGCGTTGTGACACGGGGACTTTCATATGATGAAGTATCACATTTTCCAAAAATGTTGAATGCTTTATGCAGAGGCTGCATTCACCCGTCTGTGAACGTTTTGTACTTTTTGATGCTCTAGCTATTGCTCCCCTCAACCCTGGAACATCTGCCTTCAGATCAACACAGCTGTTAACATCTATACAAATAGGAGACCAATGGAAGTATTGAATGTTTCAATACAGTACTGTCTCCCTGTCTGTAGACTGTGCTGCAGCTCTGACTGTGAGAACAGCTTCTACCTGGTGACTGAGTAGGAATACCATTGTCTCCCTTTCTGTAGACTGTGAGAACAGCTTCTACCTGGTGACTGGGATGACTGAGTAGGAATACCATTGTCTCCCTTTCTGTAGACTGTGAGAACAGCTTCTACCTGGTGACTGAGATGACTGAGTAGGAATACCATTGTCTCCCTTTCTGTAGACTGTGAGAACAGCTTCTACCTGGTGACTGAGTAGGAATACCATTGTCTCCCTTTCTGTAGACTGTGAGAACAGCTTCTACCTGGTGACTGAGTAGGAATACCATTGATTATAACCATGTCGGTATATTCTGTTTTGATTGATGATTGTGATGAAACGAGGGAGTTTCATTAGGTTGACCTTGAGTGTCAGATTGAGAGACCATTTTGAAACCAAGACTTGAAAAGTCCATATTTTTGCCTCTACTCTTATTTGGGGTTATTGTTCATGATTCGAGTTGTTTTAACCTGAATGTGAAACACAGAACTCTGTTGTTTTCCTCTGCAGGATTCAATCTTCTCCAGTTTGTTGTCCACAGTGGTCATTTCCAAACCAACTCTGTATCAGAAACAACAAGGGACTCATTGAAAGGTTCATGTATTGTTAGACCGTAATCATCATATGAAGCACTGATTACCCCCAGGACAAATATATAGAACATTGTGATGTGTAAATTAGATCATCAAGTTATATCGTTCAATGACTGTTAAATGGAAAGATGGGACGGCTTTGTTACGGCTCACGTTGTTGACGCCAGATCGAATTACCTTGTAGGAAAATAACAAACTCTTGACAAAGTAGAACTCAAATAAGTTTGCCTTCAACAATCCAATTTCAACCCCTGAGCAGCTTGCAATTTTGTTTAGTAATTATTTCTGAATGAATTTGTTTTCTGTAGTCGCCCATAAGCTGTCTGAATCAGGCAAAATATGTGTAGAGGCCATGAAGGAGCCTCTTGATATTTACCACCAGTGCAAAGCTGTCATTTCATTGAGAGAATGAATCAATAAGAGTTTTAACGCATTATCAAAAGAGCCTACGAAACAAGCAACTAATTGACTAAACATAATGGGCCATCTAGCTCAAAGCAGAAGGCCTTGGGTCTCTTGTTATCTGTGCATTAAAAACGTTCTCACTGTCTGACTACAACTCCGTTTCTTGTGTTGAGCTTTTCAGCCATGAAAGAAACTTCAAAGCCTGTTTTTTTATATCTGAAGTAAAATAATTAAAATTGTTGATGAACAAAGCCAGCATTTCAGGTCATTGGACTTTCACGTACTTTGTGTTGGAACCTGTTTGTTTTCTGTGGAGTGGTGATGGATGAAGGCAAAATAGTCTATACTGAGCCCTTGTCATTTGGTAGTGCAAGATACTTGTCATCAGAGATGACTGGTTAATTATTCATTTTAGTGGTCGACCAGAGCCCCATGTTAGCCTCTTACCTTTTTATTTTTAAGAACATTTAATAATTTTTCTCTGTTTCAGTGGAAATGTTTGCTCAGCCTGCAGATTCCTATTTGAAATGTACATTATGCACAATTAATTCTACAACCCTGCATCTTTAGACAACCTGGAGGGGGTAGCAGGGAATATGAAATGAACATTGCTGAATCTCTTCCCCCTCCCCAAATGAGAGCAAGACTATTAACGTTTGGGTGTTTTTTTATTATTATGTAAATGGTGTTAACACATGCCCACCGGGGATACCATCACTTTCTCTCAGTGATCATAATGTGTCCAAGTGTGTGCTTTTGATTATGACATGCTAATTACATATTGCCTCTCTCTCTTCTTCTTGTCTTCGTCTGCCTTTACAGATTCAGAAAAACCAAGGATCTTTAATGGTGAGATTTTATGTATTTTTGGGGGGGATAGTGTTTCACTCCCGGCAGTGTTTCACTCTCGAGTAGATCCCTCATTTGAAACGTCCCACAAATTGCGTTTTTTTTTTGCAATGAAATGATACAGCGGGCCTTAACTGCCAGTATTAGATTAGATGCTATTATAGAATAATAGAAACATTCAGGAGGCGATGGCTGTGCCGGAGCTTGGTGCATTTGATTAATGTAAATACCTTTTTATTACATTAGTGATTTTCTCTGCCACCGTACTGTCGTAACGTCGCATGTAGACAACTAAATAAGTATTATTCTTCTTCTACCCATCTTCTCTCCTCTCTCTCTGTCTCCCCATTCAAGCCTCTCCAGTTACTGCAATGCATCGTTGATGAGGTGAGTCGGCGTCTTATGTGCTTTCTCTCCTAAAGTCATTCCTAATGGTGTGGAAAGCTTATATTTTGTTTCCTAATGAAGCACAGTGCTCAGACGGCTTCGCTCGCGCTCACTCACCCCCCTTCGCCCCGCACACACAACCGCCTTGGGCCATTCCACACACACACACACACACACACACACACACACACACACACACACACACTCAGGCTGCACCCACCCTGAGCGGCTCTATAGACACACATACACACACACACAGGCAGATCACAGATGCACGTATACACACACAGATAGATATACACGTACTACTGCCTTGAACCATTCTAAAACACACACATTGATACACACACACACATTGATAGACACACACACACACACACACACACACACACACACATTGATACACAAACACACACATTGATAGACACACACACACACACACACATTGATAGACACACACACACACACACACACACACACACACACACACACACACTGATAGACATACACACACACACACACACACATTGATAGACATACACACACATTGATAGACACACACACACACACACACACACACTGATAGACATACACACACACACACACACACTGATGGACATACACACACACACACACACACATTGATAGACACACACACTGCTGCCTCAAGTCGTTCTACTCAAAGGTTATTATAGTTTTGTGTTTTTATTTCTATTCGTTTTATGATTTATTTATTTTTTTGAAGTTTAGTTTCAGTTAGTTTTCAGACCTGAATTGATGGTTTTTATTTAGTTTTAGTTGTTTTAAAATGATTTGTATTTCTAGTTTCTCACACACAGGCCAGGGATAGAAGATACTGGGAGGAAGCTTACTACATTGTATCAGCCCAAACAGCTGTTAGTTCTTCAGCCAGATCTATTTTACAAGCTTTTTGTTGCTTTGTTTCAGATGGCGGTCTATTGTGCATTTTCTTTTGTATTCTAAGGTAGCAGGTTTTGCAGAATATATTTGTTGACATTTGCAACGAGCATCCCAGCGGGGTTTTGACACTTTTATTTCAGTCAATACTCTGATCTTGAATTCTCTGTTATTTTCTTTATACGTCCATGCTTGGTTTCATTTCCTGCCATTTAACTGCCCCTAATTGACCCGTTGTACAACTTCCGATGACCCCGTTAGAGAACATCAGCATGAAGCAAAGAGCGGTGTTGAATCACTACAAATGGTATTCCCCAAAACACACGCGTGCCAAAACAGACATAATTGATTGGATTGGAGACATTGTGTCAATTACAGAACATTTCCTAGGATTTTCTACCTGCAGCAACACTAGTGGATAATGCTGGAAGTAGCAGTTAAAGCACAGGGCCTCCAGAACTGGACCAAAAGGCAGGACCCTACACATACCTAACTAGCTAACTCACCATGTTAAGTCTATAGGAATGCTAACAGGCTAACTTTAGCTTCATAGTGCTTATACTATGTGAAAACACGCAATTTTTATTGAACCTTTATTTATACAGGGAACCCCATTTCAGACGGGTATCTTTTTCAATGGTGCCCTGTTGAATTGGTTTGTATATTTAATAGTTTGACAATGTAATTCATATTTAACCACTTCTCCTCCCTGGGTTTGTTTGTCAATGTGCGGAATGTTGATCGCAACAAATATGGCCACGCACTTGTTGCCAGGCTACATAAGGTTAATATAGAGACACACTCAAGTGCTTTAATACACACACACACACACACACACACACACACACACACACCGGGCAGGGGTAATGTAGCATGACCAGTCTACGGAGCACAGAGGGTGTCAGGCCATCCAATATGTAGCATTAACCTTGACCTCTGACTCTTAGCAACACATGTTCCCAGAACCTTGACACACTTCCCTGTCCTACCCACACACACACACACACACACACACCAGGGTCAAGAGCAGTGTACCCCTCAGTCTACATGTAGTGCTGTGTATCAATCCTTTCTAGAATGATATATTTTTAACAGCGAGGATATTTAGTGAAATAGGTTACGACGTGGTACTGCAGTCAGGTTAAGACCCTGGTGAGGTCGACGAAGTACGCAGATGAGCTTCCCTGTTTCTGACAGTTTGGATGTCGAGGTCCTGGGTTGGCGTGGTTACACGTGTGTGTGTGTGTGTGTGTGTGTGTGTGTGTGTGTGTGTGTGGCCTGTTGGACGTACTGCCAAATGATCTAAAATGACATTGAAGGAGGCTTATGGTAGAGAAATTAACAACTTCTATGGCTACAGCTCTGGTGGACATTCCTGCAGTCAGCATGCTAATTGTACACTCCCTCAATGCTTGAGACATCTGTGGCATTGTGTTATGTGACAAAACTGTACATTTTAGAGTGGTCTTTTATTGTCCCCAGCAGAAGGTGCACCTGTGTAATGATCATGCTTCTTGATATCTTGGCAAAGGAGAAATGCTCACTAACAGGGATATAAACACATTTGTACACAACATTAAGAGAAATAAGCTTTTTGTGCGTATGGAAAATGTCTATGATCTTTTATTTCAACTCATGAAACATGGGACCAACACTTTACATGTTGTGTTTATATTTTTGTTCAGTATAGTTTTTCTTCAGTGTGTGTGTGTGCATGTGCATGCAGCACTCCTTTTCTCCCCCTAAAACAAGGGACCTTTCTGTCTCCACTCTCCTTTCCTCTTCAGCTCCTCACTGACACGCGCTAATAACACAATGCCAGGAGAGAGCCAACCCTACACACACCAACCACACATTAAACATACCAAGCTTGTCCTTTACAGAGTATAGATTGGGTGTAATTAATAATTAAACGCTTGCAGTTGTAATGGGTTGACCCAGCTGAACTGTTCATTAGTCACCAAGGCGAAGGCATCACTCAAACTATTTTCTCCCTCGCCCTTCGCCGCTCTCCCCTGGCAACGAGAGAGAGGTAGCGGGAGCTCTCGGGCTAGCGGCTAGCACCACCCTCCATTCTAGCAGACCAAGGACTTGGAGAGGAGGTGAGGGGATGAGGAGCGTAGAGGTGATGAGGAAAGGAGAGTTTGAGGAGGTGAGGTGAGGAGCGGAGAGACCCGGCTGGGAATGGGTTGAGAATGGGAGAGGGTGGGTTAGGAATGGTTAGAAATGGGATGGTATGGGCTGGGTTGGACTGGGCCGGGCTGGGTTGGACTGGGCCGGGCTGGGTTGGACTGGGCCAGGCTGGGTTGGACTGGGCCAGGCTGGGATGGTATGGGCTGGCTTGGACTGGGCCAGGCTGAGATGGTATGGGCTGGCTTGGACTGGGCCAGGCTGGGATGGTATGGGCTGGCTTGGACTGGGCCAGGCTGGGATGGTATGGGCTGGGTTGGACTGGGCAAGGCTGGGATGGTATGGGCTGGGTTGGACTGGGCCAGGCTGGGATGGTATGGGCTGGCTTGGACTGGGCCAGGCTGGGATGGTATGGGCTGCGTTGGACTGGGCCAGGCTGGGATGGTATGGGCTGGGTTGGACTGGGCCAGGCTGGGATGGTATGGGCTGGGTTGGACTGGGCCAGGCTGGGATGGTATGGGTTGGACTGGGCCAGGCTTGGATGGTATGGGCTGGACTGGGCCAGGCTGGGATGGTATGGGTTGGACTGGGCCAGGCTTGGATGGTATGGGCTGGACTGGGCCAGGCTGGGATGGTATGGGCTGGGTTGGACTGGGCCAGGCTGGGATGGTATGGGCTGGGTTGGACTGGGCCAGGCTGGGATGGGTTGGACTGGGCCAGGATGGTATGGGCTGGGTTGGACTGGGCCAGGCTGGGATGGTATGGGCTGGGTTGGACTGGGCCAGGCTGGGATGGTATGGGCTGGCTTGGATCTATGTGACCTGGGCTCGACGGAGGAGTCTTTGCCGTCCCTCATATGAAGAGCAAATGTAGTCCAGTAGAACTAGGGATGAGTAGGCATATGGAGGAAGTAGAGGGTAATCTAGTGTGCCAACCAAATACTGTAGATAGACCTACAGTAGTAGTTATGACTAGCCAGGTCTACAGTAGTAGTTATGACTAGCCAGGCCTACAGTAGTAGTTATGACTAGCCAGGTCTACAGTAGTAGTTATGACTAGACAGGTCTACAGTAGTAGTTATGACTAGACAGGTCTACAGTAGTAGTTATGACTAGACAGGTCTACAGTAGTAGTTATGACTAGCCAGGCCTACAGTAGTAGTTATGACTAGCCAGGTCTACAGTAGTAGTTATGACTAGCCAGGTCTACAGTAGTAGTTATGACTAGCCAGGTCTACAGTAGTCGTTATGACTAGCCAGGCCTACAGTAGTAGTTATGACTAGCCAGGTCTACAGTAGTAGTTATGACTAGCCAGGCCTACAGTAGTAGTTATGACTAGACAGGTCTACAGTAGTAGTTATGACTAGACAGGTCTACAGTAGTAGTTATGACTAGCCAGGTCTACAGTAGTAGTTATGACTAGACAGGTCTACAGTAGTAGTTATGACTAGACAGGTCTACAGTAGTAGTTATGACTAGCCAGGCCTACAGTAGTAGTTATGACTAGCCAGGTCTACAGTAGTAGTTATGACTAGCCAGGCCTACAGTAGTAGTTATGACTAGCCAGGTCTACAGTAGTAGTTATGACTAGCCAGGTCTACAGTAGTAGTTATGACTAGCCAGGTCTACAGTAGTAGTTATGACTAGCCAGGTCTACAGTAGTAGTTATGACTAGCCAGGTCTACAGTAGTAGTTATGACTAGCCAGGTCTACAGTTGTAGATATGACTAGCCAGGTCTACAGTAGTAGTTATGACTAGCCAGGTCTACAGTAGTAGTTATGACTAGCCAGGTCTACAGTAATAGTTATGACTAGCCAGGTCTACAGTAGTAGTTATGACTAGACAGGTCTACAGTAGTAGTTATGACTAGACAGGTCTACAGTAGTAGTTATGACTAGACAGGTCTACAGTAGTAGTTATGACTAGACAGGTCTACAGTAGTAGTTATGACTAGACAGGTCTACAGTAGTAGTTATGACTAGACAGGTCTACAGTAGTAGTTATGACTAGACAGGTCTACAGTAGTAGTTATGACTAGCCAGGTCTACAGTAGTAGTTATGACTAGCCAGGTCTACAGTAGTAGTTATGACTAGCCAGGCCTACAGTAGTAGTTATGACTAGACAGGTCTACAGTACTAGTTATGACTAGCCAGGTCTACAGTAGTAGTTATGACTAGCCAGGCCTACAGTAGAAGTTATGGTTTAAATATTTCTGTATTCATTTGCATGAGATCAAAGGTCCCCGGTTATCATCATCTGGATCCCTCTTCATTTGAAAATGCCTGTGTGTGATTTAGACACACACACACAAACACACACACAAACACACACACAAACGGGGCTCTTTTAAGTGGATCATTGATATTGCTGTAGCTGGAGGTGTGTTCGGGGGAGAGCAGGAGTGCTGCAACTCACACACACGCCGCGCCACGTTGCCATGGGACTGCTGGGAGTCTGGGGCTCAGGTGAGAGGGTGAAATTAGCTGGAAAATGATTGTGTGTTACTGAACCAGTTTACTGGACTGCCTTTTGTTCATGTATTCTCTCTCTCTCTCTCTCTCTTTTTCTCTCTTTTTCTCTCTCTTTCTCTCTCTCTTTCTTTCTCTCGCCCCCCCCCCCCCCCCCCCCCCCCCAAACACACATAACTCACCTCTGTTTGGGAGGACAGACGAGGACATTTGGCCTCGATTCTCTAAAACCAAATCTAGAACGAGACAATCTCCCAGTTCCATGAATCCACACATCGCTCCTGCTGTCCCTCTCTTTCATTAATCTCTTTGTCTCTTCTACTTGTTGAGCAGCAAAGCGTTCCACTAACAAGAACTCTGTTTTAATTTCCCTAGCCCTGTAATTACGGATCTCATTTTGCCTGATAATTGCACTGGGCCAATGACATGTATATTTACTGCTCGGTGTGTGTGTGTTACAGGGGGTTGAGGTGTGTGTGTGTGTGGTGGGGGGGTGTAACGGCGGTCAGAGAGAAGACACACGGACCGTGGCTTTCATCATCATGCTCATCTCAGAACGCTATACATCAAAGTCTGCCGCTGTCCTCAGCTGGGACCATGAATACATGCATGAGTGTGTGTGTGTTTGTGTGTGTCATGCATGTGTGTGTCTGCATTTTCAGGTGTGTGTGTACTGTACAACACATTAATGTTTGTTTCGTGTATGTGTGTCAGCGTTTGCGACACAGTACAACTCTGCAGGGAAAATAGTTTGGTGCTCGCTCTCTCTCTAAACAGCGTGTCCACTGAAGCATTTGGCCTGTAGTGTGTGTATGAGAGAGATGTTACTCATCCAAGCAGCAGCAGCACTAGGAAGTAGAGTGATATTAGAGTAAGCCATTCCTTTGTTAGTTTAAATAGGTGCATGTATCATCATTTTCTGGGTTCTGTGATCGATATGTCAGGAATAGGGACAGCTGCCCAGAGGTATTTTAACAGCGAAGCAGCTATTTATTATGGATCCCCATTAGTAGCAGCCAAGGCAGCAGCTACTCTTCCCTTCATAATGTCATTAAGGCAGTTATACAATTTCAAAAACATGAATACATTCCTAACAGAATTCGCAACACAGTGAGTGTGTGCCCTCAGGCCCCTACTCCACTACCACATATCTACAACACACTGAGTGTGTGCCCTCAGGCCCCTACTCCACTACCACATATCTACAACACACTAAGTGTGTGCCCTCAGGCCCCTACTCCACTACCACATATCTACAACACACTAAGTGTGTGCCCTCTGGCCCCTACTCCACTACCACATATCTACAACACACTAAGTGTGTGCCCTCAGGCCCCTACTCCACTACCACATATCTACAACACACTAAGTGTGTGCCCTCAGGCCCCTACTCCACTACCACATATCTACAACACACTAAGTGTGTGCCCTCAGGCCCCTACTCCACTACCACATATCTACAACACACTAAGTGTGTGCCCTCAGGCCCATACTCCACTACCACATATCTACAACACACTAAGTGTGTGCCCTCAGGCCCATACTCCACTACCACATATCTACAACACACTAAGTGTGTGCCCTCAGGCCCATACTCCACTACCACATAATGCATGTGTGTGTATAGTGCGTATGTTATCATGTGTGCCTATGTTTGTTGCTTCACAGTCCCGCTGTTCCATAATGTGTATTTTTATCTTATTCTACTGCTTCTATCAGTTACTTGATGTGGAATAGAGTTCCATGTAGCCATGGCTCTATGTAGTACTGTGCACCTCCCATAGTCTGTTCTGGACTTGGGGACTGTGAAGAGACCTCTGGTGGCATGTCTTGTAGGGTGTGCATGGGGTGTCAGAGCTGTGTGCTAGTTGTTTAAACAGACAGCTTGGTGCTTTCAACATGTCAATACCTCTCACAAATATAAGCATGGATGAAGTCAATCTCTCCTCCACTTGAGCCAGGGGAGATTGACATGACATATTAATGTTAGCTCTCTGTGTACATCCAAGGGCCAGCCGTGCAGCCCTGTTCTGAGCCAATTGCAAGTTTCCTAAGTCCCTCTTTGTGGCATCTGACCACACGACTGAACAGTAGTCCAGGTGTGACAACTAGGGCCTGTAGGACCTGCCTTGTTGATAGTGTTGTTAAGAACGTAGAGTAACACTTTATTATGGACAGATTTTTCCCCATCTTAGCACCTGTTGTATCAATGTTTTCACCATGACAGGGTTACTCCAAGCAGTTTAGTCACCTCAACTTGCTCAATTTCCACATTATTTATTACACGATTTAGTTGAGGTTTAGGGTTTAGTGAATGATTTGTCCCAAATACAATGCTTTTGTTTTTGAAATATTTAGGACTAACTTATTCCTTGCCACCCATTCTAAAACTAACTGCAGCTCTTTGTTAAGTGTTGCAGTCATTTCAGTCGCTGTAGTAGTTGATGTGTATAGTGTTGAGTCATCCGCATACATAGACACACTGGCTTTACTCAAAGCCAGTGGCACGTTGTTAGTAAAGATTGAAAAAAGTAAGGGGCCTAGACAGCTGCCCTGGGGAATTCCTGATTCTACCTGGATTATGTTTGAGAGGCTTCCATTAAAGAACACACTCAGTGTTCTGTTAGACAGGTAACTCTTTATCCACAATATAGCAGGGGGTGTAAAGCCATGACACATATGTTTCTCCAGCAGCAGATAATGATCGATAATGTTAAAACAGCCCCACAATCTTTTTATCATCAATTTCTCTCAGCCATTCATCAGTTCTTTGTGTAAGTGCTGTGCTTGTTGAATAGCCTTCCCTATATAGAAAATATCTCTCACATACATTATTAAGCATTTCACACATGTTATCAAGATACTGACTGTTAGCACTTGGTGGTCTATAGCAGCTTCCCACCAGAATGGGCTTTAGGTGAGGCAGATGAACCTGTAGCCATATTACTTCAACAGTATTTCACATGAGATCCTCTCTAATCTTTACAGGAATGTGGTACTGAATATTAACAGCAACACCTCCACCACTGGCATTTCTAACTGTGTATTGCTACCACTGTATCATCAAAGGTATTGTCTAAGTGAGTTTCAGAGATAGTCAGAATATGAATCATCTGTTACTAGCAAGTTATTCATTTCATGAACCTTGTTTCTAACGTGGGTTATTTTGAGCACTTTTCTGGGATGTTTGCTTGTTTTCATTGCTTTACTGGGAGCTTAGCATAAGTAGATATTCTCATGTTATTTATGTTAGTGCCGGGTGAGCTGCACATATTGGACTTCCTACTAGGGCACACCGCCTCAGTGCTAACAGTATAAATCTGGTTCATAGACACGTTATTGCTGCATACAATAGCTGTAGGATCAGCAGAGGCATTCAGGGCAGTTAGAAGTACATACATTAGGTTACTTACATTATGTCTACCAATGCCCCTGCTATAATGTACATTTGCTAAAGCATTATGATGACTCAGCGACACAATGGTAGGGATTAACTGAGCTGGGCTTGGGTCATTGATAAGTCATTGTCTCAACGCAGCCTTATAATGCTGTGAAAGGATCCAGGAACCCAAATGATCCCATCCTCCTTATAGAACATGTTTTGTTTCCAAAAGGTATTGAAATTGTCAACAAAAGTTACACCCATTGAGCTGCAGTAATCACATAGCCAGTTGTGAAGAGAAAGAATCCTGCTAAAGCGTTCAATGCCACGATTCAGAGAGGGCACAAGGCCAGATATGAGGGTTGTTTTGTTAGTGTCTAGCAGAGAGTCAATCAGCTCTTTAAAATCCAGTTTCAACTGTTCAGCGCTGCCCTTCATAATGTCATTAAAACCCACATGGACTATGATAGAATCGATTTAAACAGTTCACTCCCCCTTTTTGAATGAACATCCTTTTTTGGGGCTGTGTGTGCCAGTGGGCCGTACAGCCAAAAGAAGCAAGCTGCTCAAGTGCTGTTACACATTTATTTGGTCACTAGGCCATTTATAGGCTTCCTTTTCTCTCATGCAAACACACATTACAGATATTATTTTGACATTCAAGTTTTACTGTCACGTGCACAAGTACAGTGAAAAGCCTTTCTTGCGAGTTCCTTCCCAACAATGCAGTAATCAATATCAGTAGTACTATAAAGTAAACCAAAAACACACACGAGAAACAGTTCCAGGGTCAGTAGCTATATACAGGGACAGTTCCAGGGTCAGTAGCTACAGTTGAAGTCGGAAGTTTACATACACTTAGGTTGGAGTCATTAAAACTCGTTTTTCAACCACTCTACAAATTTCTTTTCAACAAACTATAGTTTTGGCAAGTTGGTTAGGACATCTACTTTGTGCATGACACAAGTAATTTTTCCAACAATTGTTTACAGACAGATTATTTCACTTATAATTCACTGTATCACAATTCTAGTGGGTCAGAAGTTTACATACACTAAGTTGACTGTGCCTTTAAACAGCTTGGAAAATTCAAGAAAATTATGTTATGGCTTTAGAAGCTTCTGATAGGCTAATTGACATCATTTGAGTCAATCGAAGGTGTACCTGTGGATGTATTTCAAGGCCTACCTTCAAACTCAGTGCCTCTTTGCTTGACATCATATTAAAATCAAAAGAAATCAGCCAAGTCCTCCAAAAAAAAATTGTGGACCTCCACAAGTCTGGTTCATCCTTGGGAGCAATTTCCAAACGCCTGAAGGTACCACGTTCATCTGTACAAACAATAGTACGCAAGTATAAACACCATGGGACCACGCAGCCGTCATACCGCTCAGGAAGGAGACGCGTTTTGTCTCCTAGAGATGAACGTACTTTGGTGCGAAAAGTGCAAATCAATCCCAGAACAACAGGACCTTGTGAAGATGCTGGAGGAAACAGGTACAAAAGTATCTATATCCACAGTAAAACGAGTCCTATATCGACATAACCTGAAAGGCCGCTCAGCAAAACCGCCATAAAAAGCCAGACTACGGTTTGCAACTGCACATGGGGACAAAGATCGTACTTTTTGGAGAAATGTCCTCTGGTCTGATGAAACAAAAATGGAACTGTTTGGCCATAATGACCATCGTTATGTTTGGAGGAAAAAGGGGGAGGCTTGCAAGCCGAAGAACACCATCCCAATCGTGAAGCACGGGGGTGGCAGTATCCTGTTGTGGGGGTGCTTTGCTGCAGGAGGGACTGTTTCACTTCACAAAATAGATGGCATCATGAGGCAGGAAAATTATGTGGATATATTGAAGCAACATCTCAAGACATCAGTCAGGAAGTTAAAGCTTGGTCGCAAATGGGTCTTCCAAATGGACAATGACCCCATGCATACTTCCAAAGTTGTGGCAAAATGGCTTAAGGACAACAAAGTCAAGTTATTGGAGTGACCATCACAAAGCCCTGACCTCAATCCCATAGAAAATTTGTGGGCAGAACTGAAAAAGCGTATGAGCAAGGAGGCCTACAAACCTGATTCAGTTACACCAGCTCTGTCAGGAGGAATGGGCCAAAATTCACCCAACTTATTGTGGAAGGCTACCTGAAACGTTTGACCCAAGTTAAACAATATAAAGGCAATGCTACCAAATACTAATTGAGTGTATGTAAACTTCTGACCCACTGGGAATGTGATGAAAGAAATAAAAGCTGAAATAAATCATTCTCTCTACTATTATTCTGACATTTCACATTCTTAAAATAAAGTGGTGATCCTAACTGAACTAAGACAGGGACATTTTACTGGGATTGAATGTCAGGAATTGTGAATAACTGAGTTTAAATGTATTTGGCTAAGGTGTATGTAAAGTTCTGACTTCAACTGTATATACAGGGACAGTTCCAGGGTCAGTAGCTATATACAGGGACAGTTCCAGGGTCAGTAGCTATATGCAGGGTCAGTTCCAGGTTCAGTAGCTATATGCAGGGTCAGTTCCAGGTTCAGTAGCTATATACAGGGACAGTTCCAGGGTCAGTAGCTATATGCAGGGTCAGTTCCAGGGTCAGTAGCTATACGTAGGGTCAGTTCCAGGGCCAGTAGCTATATACAGGGACAGTTCCAGGGTCAGTAGCTATATACAGGGTCAGTTCCAGGGTCAGTAGCTATATACAGGGTCAGTTCCAGGGTCAGTGACAATTCCATATTTACAATGTGCAGGGATACTGGAGTGATAGAGGTAGATATGTATAGGGGTAAGGTGACTGGGATATATGATAAACAGAGTAGCAGCAGTGTATATGATGATTGTGTGGAAGTGTGTGTAAAGTCAGTATGAATGTGTGTGAGCAAATTAAGTGTGTGCGTGTTGGAATGTGAGTACGTTTGTAGAGTCCTGTTTGTGTGCAGAGTCAGAAAGTCTGTGTAGCCATTTGGCAGTCTTATGGCTTGGGGATTGAAGCTGTTGGTGTCAGACTTGATGCTTTGTTACCGTTTGCCATGTGGAAGCAGAGAGAACAGTCTATGGCTTAGATGGCTGGAGTCTTTAACAATTTTCCAGGCCTTCCTTTCACACCATCTGGTATAGAGGTCCTGGATGGCAGGGACCATTTTAAGTCCTTAGTGATTTGGAAACCAAGGAACTTAAAGCTCTCGACCCGCTCCACTACAGCCCTGTGAATATGCCTACCGTCGATGTGGATGGGGCCATGCTCCCCCCCCCCCCCCCCCCCCCTCTGTAGTCCACAATCAGCTCCTCGTCCTTACTGACGTTGAGGGAGAGGTTGTTGTCCTGGTAACACAATGCCAGGTCACTGACCTCCTCCCTGTAGTTGGTTTCATCGTCGCCAGTGATCAGCCCTACCACCATTGTGTTGTCAGCAAACTTGATTATAGTGTTGGAGTCGGACTAAGCACACACCCCTGTGGGGCCCCCATGTTGAAGGTCAGTTTGGCGGAGGTGATGTTGCCTACCCTCACCACCTGGGGTCGGCCCGTCAGGGAGTCCAGGATCCAGTTGCAGAGGGAGGTGTTCAGTCCCCGGGTCCCGAGCTTGGAGGGGACTATGGTGTTGAACTCTGAGCTGTAGGTAATGAATAGCGATCTCACATAGGTATCTAGGTTGGTGAGGGCAGTGTGCAGTGCAATTGAGATTGTGTCGTATATGGATCTGTTTGGGGCAGTATGCAAATTGAAGTGGGTCTAGGGTGTCTGGGATGATGGAGTTGATATGGGCCATAACTGTCCTTTCAAAGTACTTCCTGATTACAGATGTGAGTGCTATAGGGCTGTAGTCATTGTGGCAGGCAGCCTTAGAGTACTTGAGAACAGGAATGATGGTGGTTAGTATGAGATGTGACGATTACAGACTGGGGCAAGGAGAGGTTGAGAATGACTGTGAATATGCCTGCCAGCTGTTCTGAGGATGCTCTGAGAACATGCCCTGGAATACCGTCTGGCCCCGCAGCCTTGTGAGTGTTGACCTGATTTAAAGACCATACTCACATCGGCCTCGGAGAGCAAGACCACACAGTCCTCTGTGCTGGCGGGGGCCCTCATGCATGGCTCGCTGTTGTCTTTGTCGACGCGTGCATAAAATCCATTGAGTTGATCTGGTAGAGGCATCGTTGGGTAGATCACGTCTGGGTCTTCCTTTGTAATCCGTAATGGACTGTTGCCCCCACCACATGCAGAGGGCATCAGAGCTTGTATAATAGGATTCCAGCTTGTTCCTACAGTATATTGTCCTTTTGATTGTTTGATGGCTCTGCAGATGTCGTAGCAGGACTTCTTGTACTTGTTTGTGTCCTCAGCCATAGCCTCAGGGTGGGCTGCGAATTGCCCTGTGTGCAGTAGCCCTATCTTTAAACTTAGCGCCCACCTCTGTGTTAATCCAGGGCTTTTGATTGGGGAAGCAGAGAACCTTCACTGAGGGGACAACGTCCACAATGCATTTCCTAATGAAGCCGGTAGTGGAGGTGATTAGCTCGTCGACGCTATCGGCTGAGTCCTGGAACATATTCCAGTCAGCGCTAGCAAAGCAGTCATGTAGCATAGCCTCCGATTTGGAGGACCATTTCTCTACGGAGCGCGTCACACGGCAACTTCCTGTCAACAGATAGATTCCCTCTCCGCTCTCCAATTCCCTTTTCACCCTGTTTTCTCCATAAAGACTTTTGGCACACTAGAAAGCATAGAGAACAGGATGGAGCGTCATTGTGTGAAAAATCATATCGTAATAAATTCTCATAGATGGGTCATTTCCATTTGAATTTCAATTCACATCCTAAATTCATCTGTCCACCACTCTAGAAACCCCACAGTCTTCCATTCCACCCTCTCTATCAACCCTTAGAATGGTGTGTGCAGTCTGGTGTGGATAGGAGAGAGATACGGTGTTGATTGGGTCAGAACTCTCCCTAGAGAGTGATAAAAAGGGGAGGGATGAGGGAGGAGCTATGGAGGGGGGAGGGATGGATGAGGGAGGAGCTATGGAGGGAGGAGGGAGGAGCTATGGAGGGGGAGGGATGGATGAGGGAGGAGCTATGTAGGGGGAGGGATGAGGGAGGAGCTATGGAGGGGGGAGGGAGGGATGAGGGAGGAGCTATGGAGGGGGGGTGAGGGAGGAGCTATGGAGGGGGGGGGTTTGGGAGGGAGGAGCTATGGATGGAGCTATGGAGGGAGGAGCTATGGAGGGATGAGGGAGGAGCTAGGGAGGGAGGAGCTATGGAGGGAGAGGGGAGGGAGGAGCTATAGAGGGAGGGGAGAGGGAGGAGCTATGGAGGGAGGGAGGCCAATATCTACTGGACAACATCTACTGGACCTGGCCTGTGCTCTCCACACACATTCACATGAAATACCCACCCACACACACACACACACACACACACACACACACACACACACACACACACACATACACACACGTTCAGACAGCATGGTGAAGAAGGCGCAACAGCGCCTCTTCAACGTCAGGAGGCTGAAGAAGATGGGCTTGGCCCTTAAGATAGGAAATGTTCCTCCTTATATTCTGATTCAGTACTGGGATCGTAATAAAACCACTTTCTGATTTGTGGCTCTTAGAAATGTTTATTTTGCAACTCACATGTACGAGTGCTGCTTAAAGCCAGTTAATTTGACCGTTTAAATGTCTTCATTCTGTCTCTCACTACAAGGTTCAATATGGTAGTTGACTGTCTCACTACAATGTTCATTATGGTAGTCGACTGTCTCACTACAATGTTCATTATGGTAGTAGACTGTCTCACTACAATGTTCATTATGGTAGTCGTCTGTCTCACACTACAATGTTCATTATGGTAGTTGACTGTCTCACTACAATGTTCATTATGGTAGTTGACTGTCTCACTACAATGTTCATTATGGTACTTGACTGTCTCACTACAATGTTCATTATGGTAGTCGACTGTCTCACACTACAATGTTCATTATGGTACTTGACTGTCTCACTACAATGTTCATTATGGTACTTGACTGTCTCACTACAATGTTCATTATGGTGGTTGACTGTCTCACTACAATGTTCATTATGGTAGTTGACTGTCTCACTACAATGTTCATTATGGTACTTGACTGTCTCACTACAATGTTCATTATGGTAGTTGACTGTCTCACTACAATGTTCATTATGGTACTTGACTGTCTCACTACAATGTTCATTATGGTACTTGACTGTCTCACTACAATGTTCATTATGGTGGTTGACTATCTCTCACTACAATGTTCATTATGGTACTTGACTGTCTCTCACTACAATGTTCATTATGGTACTTGACTGTCTCACTACAATGTTAATTATGGTGGTTGACTATCTCTCACTACAATGTTCATTATGGTGGTTGACTATCTCTCACTACAATGTTCATTATGGTACTTGACTATCTCTCACTACAATGTTCATTATGGTGGTTGACTGTCTCACACTACAATGTTCATTATGGTGGTTGACTGTGGTTGTTGACTAATTGTTTACTGTGGTAGTTGACTGTAATTGTTGACTGTGGTAGTTGACTGTAATTGTTGCCTGTAGTAGTTACCTGTGGTAGTTGACTGTGGTAGTTGACTGTGGTTGTTGACTCTGGTTGTTGACTGTGGTAGTTGACTGTGTTTGTTGCCTGTGGTAGTTTGCTGTGGTAGTTGACTGTGGTAGTTGACTGTTTGTTGACTGTGGTAGTTGACAGTAATTGTTGACTGTGGTAGTTGACTGTGGTAGTTGACTGTGGTTGTTGACTGTGGTTGTTGACTGGGGTTTGTTGACTGTGGTTGTTGACTATGGTTGTTGACTGTGGTTGTTGACTCTGGTTGTTGACTGTGGTAGTTGACTGTGGTAGTTGACTGTGTTTGTTGACTGTGGTAGTTGACTGTAATTGTTGCCTGTGGTAGTTTGCTGTGGTAGTTGACTGGTAGTTGACTATGTTTGTTGACTGTGGTAGTTGACTGTAATTGTTGACTGTGGTTGTTGACTGTGGTAGTTGACTGTGTTTGTTGACTGTGGTAGTTGACTGTAATTGTTGACTAATTGTTGACTGTGGTAGTTGACTGTAGTTGTTGACTGTAATTGTTGACTGTGGTAGTTGACTGTGATAGTTGACTGTGGTTGTTGACTGTGGTAGTTCACTGAGGTAGTTGACTGCACAGCAGGGTGAAAAATGTCTCAAATTGATTCTAATAGTGTTTGACTATCAAACTGTAACAAACTACCTTTATAATATGATTTTAATAAAGTTTTCATTTGTATTCATGCCTCAAACACATTTTATACTGTGCCATTGCCAAGTAAAATATACTTTAAAATATAGACTTCAGAGGGCATTCATGTAAAATAAATGACTGTTGCAATCTGACAGGAAAATGTTTCGCCTTTCATGGCGAAATCTCCTTTAATGTTTTTATCGGAACGAAGATGACCGGTGCCGCTCACACTTGTGCTCACCCGACCCCCCTCACTGATTCCTGAAGGAGATTCTTTTCCTTGACTCCATTGTGCTCGTCCAACAATAGGTGGGGTTCAGGTGCAGCTACCTCTTTTTACTAAGAAGACGGGACAATGTATCGCAGCGTTTAGAAATACCCTCTTTATCAAGGTCGGCCTTTCTCAGCAAAATGTGTTTTAATAACTACAATTCTATGTAGTTCAGGGTTTGGGGTTTCTCCGAATTGTGGTTTTGTATTCTTAACCAGTGGATACAGATCTAGGCACAGTGATTGTGAGGAATTGTGGTTTTGTATTCTTAACCAGATCTAGGCACAGTGATTGTGAGGAATTGTGGTTTTGTATTCTTAACCAGATCTAGGCACAGTGATTGTGAAGAATTGTGGTTTTGTATTCTTAACCAGATCTAGGCACAGTGATTGTGAAGAATTGTGGTTTTGTATTCTTAACCAGATCTAGGCACAGTGATTGTGAGGAATTGTGGTTTTGTATTCTTAACCAGATCTAGGCACAGTGATTGTGAAGAATTGTGGTTTTGTATTCTTAACCAGATCTAGGCACAGTGATTGTGAAGATTTGTGGTTTTGTATTCTTAACCAGATCTAGGCACAGTGATTGTGAGGAATTGTGGTTTTGTATTCTTAACCAGATCTAGGCACAGTGATTGTGAAGAATTGTGGTTTTGTATTCTTAACCAGATCTAGGCACAGTGATTGTGAAGAATTTGGATTTTTAGATGTGTGTAATTAAATCTCTCATTTCGGTTATATTTCAAGTTATTCATATGTTTATTAGTAATGTTTGTCAAAGTGGATCTCTTCAACAAAATTAAGAAATGGGTTTAGCTTTTAGTGACAGATTAGAAATCACATTGTGAGATATTTTTTTCCCAGCTTCCATTTTATACTGTGTGGTCTAAGTTGTTCAGTTGTGGCCTTGTGTTTCTCCCAGGACCCTCCTATTCTTCCTGTGGGTCAGTTCAGCCAGAAGTTTGTCCACTTCATCACACAGTGGTGAGTCCAATTTTTTAACATTTGTCATTTAACAGATGATCTTATCCACAGCGACTTACAGTTAGTGCATTCATCTTAAAATAGCTAGGTGAGACAACCCTTATCTCTCTCTCTCTCTCTCTCTCTCTCTCTCTCTCTCTCTCTCTCTCTCTCTCTCTCTCTCTCTCTCTCTCTCTCTCTCTCTCTCTCTCTCTCTCATTTATCAGCCTTTTAATGTGTTGGTTTCATCTGAACAGAGATAAACCTAAAAACAGAAGCTTAGTACATCAACAGATTCAATATGTTTAAAAATGAAGTTAAACAATTGGATAGAATGCATTTCATTTGCCAAAGACCAGACCTCAACCATGTTCATTTAAAAAAAATCCATTGTCTTTAGTACACTAAAAGCAATCGTTCATATGAATTTAGTAGGCTGTATTTTTGAACTTGATGACTCATGTAGGACATGCATTATCACTGTAGTGCCCTCCACTCTCCTGTCTGATAATGGTGTTGGGTGATAATGGGGCAGCTAGCAGAGACAGGATAACAAGGACAGGCCTTATCCCAGTATACCAGGCTCTCCTGAAGGACAAATTAACTCTCTGATTTGTTTCTTTACTGTAGCAGCACAGCACAATATTTACACTGACCATGTCTCTCATGGTCTGTTGTCCCCCTGTTAGCCAAATGCTCTCACAAATAAACACACACACACACAGCAGGGGGAAAGTACCCAATGGACTGACCTACCGGCCAAAAGCAGGACCATAACAGTGTGTACATGTTTCTGCATGTGTATGTCCTTGTACGTGTGTCTACACACCGCCAGCTGTTGTTTACCTATCTCTATGCCTTATTTATTCAAACAGGCCAGGTCTCTGTTTCTCTTCTCCGTGCCCACCCCAGCCCTGGCACCAGGTTGGCACTGCCACCTCCCAGGCTATTCTTAGAGGTCCCTGTCCTGTCCCTGGTCCCTGCCCGCTGTGATTCATCACACAGTAACTCAGTTAGCTCCAGACGGACCTCTCTAGAACCACACACTAATCCTTCACAGTCCCCTATGTAGGTCGCCCTGACGAATCTCCACTCCTCATTCTCAGGACTGGCAGGAGCCTCACACAGGGTCAATGACTGTTTGGGTACTTAGTGTGTGTGTGAGCTGGCACTGGTGGTTAGAGTGGTGCTGATGAAGATGGTTTTGATCGGCTTTATTGTTCACATGATAGTAGGCCAGCGCGCGCGCACACACACACACACACACACACACACACACACACACACACACACACACAACATCAAGGAGATCTCTTGTATAAGGAATATGGACTGGTTGTCCACACAGTTTATTGTTAAATTGTACTAGCCATACCATTTGCACTGCGTGGGGCTCATAGTGTAACAAAAGCACCATTGGGACAATCTGGCAATTAGGCTTGTCAGGTTTGTCAGTAATGTCCTTGGATGCTCATTAGGAACAAATGCTCATTAAGAAATTACTTATAGGAAAATGTAACTAATGAACCAAAAAATGAAATAGTCTTACCTTTGAAAATGTCTCTGTATGCTTAAACAACATTGTGATAACTGTGCTATTCTCTCTGTTCAGCATGAAGAGACTCCCTAAAGAGAGACCTGCTCCCAACAACCTTATGGTGAGTTACCATGTTAGACTATAGAAACCTCCTAACAACCTTATGGTGAGTTACCACGTTAGACTATAGAAACCTCCTAACAACCTTATGGTGAGTTACCACGTTACAGACTATAGAAACCTCCTAACAACCTTATGGTGAGTTACCACGTTACAGACTATAGAAACCTCCTAACAACCTTATGGTGAGTTACCATGTTACAGACTATAGAAACCTCCTAACAACCTTATGGTGAGTTACCATGTTACAGACTATAGAAACCTCCTAACAACCTTATGGTGAGTTACCATGTTACAGACTATAGAAACCTCCTAACAACCTTATGGTGAGTTACCACGTTACAGACTATAGAAACCTCCTAACAACCTTATGGTGAGTTACCACGTTACAGACTATAGAAACCTCCTAACAACCTTATGGTGAGTTACCACGTTACAGACTATAGAAACCTCCTAACAACCTTATGGTGAGTTACCATGTTACAGACTATAGAAACCTCCTAACAACCTTATGGTGAGTTACCATGTTACAGACTATAGAAACCTTATGGTGAGTTACCACGTTACAGACTATAGAAACCTCCTAACAACCTTATGGTGAGTTACCACGTTACAGACTATAGAAACCTCCTAACAACCTTATGGTGAGTTACCACGTTACAGACTATAGAAACCTCCTAACAACCTTATGGTGAGTTACCACGTTACAGACTATAGAAACCTCCTAACAACCTTATGGTGAGTTACCACGTTACAGACTATAGAAACCTCCTAACAACCTTATGGTGAGTTACCACGTTACAGACTATAGAAACCTCCTAACAACCTTATGGTGAGTTACCACGTTACAGACTATAGAAACCTCCTAACAACCTTATGGTGAGTTACCACGTTACAGACTATAGAAACCTCCTAACAACCTTATGGTGAGTTACCACGTTACAGACTATAGAAACCTCCTAACAACCTTATGGTGAGTTACCACGTTACAGACTATAGAAACCTCCTAACAACCTTATGGTGAGTTACCATGTTACAGACTATAGAAACCTCCTAACAACCTTATGGTGAGTTACCATGTTACAGACTATAGAAACCTCCTAACAACCTTATGGTGAGTTACCATGTTACAGACTATAGAAACCTCCTAACAACCTTATGGTGAGTTACCACATTACAGACTATAGAAACCTCCTAACAACCTTATGGTGAGTTACCACGTTACAGACTATAGAAACCTCCTAACAACCTTATGGTGAGTTACCACGTTACAGACTATAGAAACCTCCTAACAACCTTATGGTGAGTTACCATGTTACAGACTATAGAAACCTCCTAACAACCTTATGGTGAGTTACCATGTTACAGACTATAGAAACCTTATGGTGAGTTACCACGTTACAGACTATAGAAACCTCCTAACAACCTTATGGTGAGTTACCACGTTACAGACTATAGAAACCTCCTAACAACCTTATGGTGAGTTACCACGTTACAGACTATAGAAACCTCCTAACAACCTTATGGTGAGTTACCACGTTACAGACTATAGAAACCTCCTAACAACCTTATGGTGAGTTACCACGTTACAGACTATAGAAACCTCCTAACAACCTTATGGTGAGTTACCACGTTACAGACTATAGAAACCTCCTAACAACCTTATGGTGAGTTACCACGTTACAGACTATAGAAACCTCCTAACAACCTTATGGTGAGTTACCACGTTACAGACTATAGAAACCTCCTAACAACCTTATGGTGAGTTACCACGTTACAGACTATAGAAACCTCCTAACAACCTTATGGTGAGTTACCACGTTACAGACTATAGAAACCTCCTAACAACCTTATGGTGAGTTACCACGTTACAGACTATAGAAACCTCCTAACAACCTTATGGTGAGTTACCATGTTACAGACCATAGAAACCTCCTAACAACCTTATGGTGAGTTACCATGTTACAGACTATAGAAACCTCCTAACAACCTTATGGTGAATTACCATGTTACAGACTATAGAAACCTCCTAACAACCTTATGGTGAGTTACCACGTTACAGACTATAGAAACCTCCTAACAACCTTATGGTGAGTTACCACGTTACAGACTATAGAAACCTCCTAACAACCTTATGGTGAGTTACCATGTTACAGACTATAGAAACCTCCCTACAACCTTATGGTGAGTTACCACGTTACAGACTATAGAAACCTCCTAACAACCTTATGGTGAGTTACCACGTTACAGACTATAGAAACCTCCTAACAACCTTATGGTGAGTTACCACGTTACAGACTATAGAAACCTCCTAACAACCTTATGGTGAGTTACCATGTTACAGACTATAGAAACCTCCTAACAACCTTATGGTGAGTTACCATGTTACAGACTATAGAAACCTCCTAACAACCTTATGGTGAGTTACCATGTTACAGACTATAGAAACCTCCTAACAACCTTATGGTGAGTTACCACGTTACAGACTATAGAAACCTCCTAACAACCTTATGGTGAGTTACCACGTTACAGACTATAGAAACCTCCTAACAACCTTATGGTGAGTTACCACGTTACAGACTATAGAAACCTCCTAACAACCTTATGGTGAGTTACCATGTTACAGACTATAGAAACCTCCTAACAACCTTATGGTGAGTTACCATGTTACAGACTATAGAAACCTTATGGTGAGTTACCACGTTACAGACTATAGAAACCTCCTAACAACCTTATGGTGAGTTACCACGTTACAGACTATAGAAACCTCCTAACAACCTTATGGTGAGTTACCACTTTACAGACTATAGAAACCTCCTAACAACCTTATGGTGAGTTACCACGTTACAGACTATAGAAACCTCCTAACAACCTTATGGTGAGTTACCACGTTACAGACTATAGAAACCTCCTAACAACCTTATGGTGAGTTACCACGTTACAGACTATAGAAACCTCCTAACAACCTTATGGTGAGTTACCACGTTACAGACTATAGAAACCTCCTAACAACCTTATGGTGAGTTACCATGTTACAGACTATAGAAACCTCCTAACAACCTTATGGTGAGTTACCATGTTACAGACCATAGAAACCTCCTAACAACCTTATGGTGAGTTACCATGTTACAGACTATAGAAACCTCCTAACAACCTTATGGTGAATTACCATGTTACAGACTATAGAAACCTCCTAACAACCTTATGGTGAGTTACCACGTTACAGACTATAGAAACCTCCTAACAACCTTATGGTGAGTTACCACGTTACAGACTATAGAAACCTCCTAACAACCTTATGGTGAGTTACCATGTTACAGACTATAGAAACCTCCCTACAACCTTATGGTGAGTTACCACGTTACAGACTATAGAAACCTCCTAACAACCTTATGGTGAGTTACCATGTTACAGACTATAGAAACCTCCTAACAACCTTATGGTGAGTTACCACGTTACAGACTATAGAAACCTCCTAACAACCTTATGGTGAGTTACCACGTTACAGACTATAGAAACCTCCTAACAACCTTATGGTGAGTTACCACGTTACAGACTATAGAAACCTCCTAACAACCTTATGGTGAGTTACCACGTTACAGACTATAGAAACCTCCTAACAACCTTATGGTGAGTTACCACGTTACAGACTATAGAAACCTCCTAACAACCTTATGGTGAGTTACCATGTTACAGACTATAGAAACCTCCTAACAACCTTATGGTGAGTTACCATGTTACAGACTATAGAAACCTCCTAACAACCTTATGGTGAGTTACCATGTTACAGACTATAGAAACCTCCTAACAACCTTATGGTGAGTTACCATGTTACAGACTATAGAAACCTCCTAACAACCTTATGGTGAGTTACCACGTTACAGACTATAGAAACCTCCTAACAACCTTATGGTGAGTTACCACGTTACAGACTATAGAAACCTCCTAACAACCTTATGGTGAGTTACCATGTTACAGACTATAGAAACCTCCTAACAACCTTATGGTGAGTTACCACGTTACAGACTATAGAAACCTCCTAACAACCTTATGGTGAGTTACCATGTTACAGACTATAGAAACCTCCTAACAACCTTATGGTGAGTTACCATGTTACAGACTATAGAAACCTTATGGTGAGTTACCACGTTACAGACTATAGAAACCTCCTAACAACCTTATGGTGAGTTACCACGTTACAGACTATAGAAACCTCCTAACAACCTTATGGTGAGTTACCACGTTACAGACTATAGAAACCTCCTAACAACCTTATGGTGAGTTACCACGTTACAGACTATAGAAACCTCCTAACAACCTTATGGTGAGTTACCACGTTACAGACTATAGAAACCTCCTAACAACCTTATGGTGAGTTACCACGTTACAGACTATAGAAATCTCCTAACAACCTTATGGTGAGTTACCACGTTACAGACTATAGAAACCTCCTAACAACCTTATGGTGAGTTACCACGTTACAGACTATAGAAACCTCCTAACAACCTTATGGTGAGTTACCACGTTACAGACTATAGAAACCTCCTAACAACCTTATGGTGAGTTACCACGTTACAGACTATAGAAACCTCCTAACAACCTTATGGTGAGTTACCACGTTACAGACTATAGAAACCTCCTAACAACCTTATGGTGAGTTACCACGTTACAGACTATAGAAACCTCCTAACAACCTTATGGTGAGTTACCACGTTACAGACTATAGAAACCTCCTAACAACCTTATGGTGAGTTACCATGTTACAGACTATAGAAACCTCCTAACAACCTTATGGTGAGTTACCACGTTACAGACTATAGAAACCTCCTAACAACCTTATGGTGAGTTACCACGTTACAGACTATAGAAACCTCCTAACAACCTTATGGTGAGTTACCACGTTACAGACTATAGAAACCTCCTAACAACCTTATGGTGAGTTACCACGTTACAGACTATAGAAACCTCCTAACAACCTTATGGTGAGTTACCACGTTACAGACTATAGAAACCTCCTAACAACCTTATGGTGAGTTACCATGTTACAGACTATAGAAATGTCCTAACAACCTTATGGTGAGTTACCATGTTACAGACTATAGAAACTTTATGGTGAGTTACCACGTTACAGACTATAGAAACCTCCTAATAACCTTATGGTGAGTTAGCACGTTACAGACTATAGAAACCTCCTAACAACCTTATGGTGAGTTACCACGTTACAGACTATAGAAACCTCCTAACAACCTTATGGTGAGTTACCACGTTACAGACTATAGAAACCTCCTAACAACCTTATGGTGAGTTACCACGTTACAGACTATAGAAACCTCCTAACAACCTTATGGTGAGTTACCATGTTACAGACCATAGAAACCTCCTAACAACCTTATGGTGAGTTACCATGTTACAGACTATAGAAACCTCCTAACAACCTTATGGTGAATTACCATGTTACAGACTATAGAAACCTCCTAACAACCTTATGGTGAGTTACCACGTTACAGACTATAGAAACCTCCTAACAACCTTATGGTGAGTTACCACGTTACAGACTATAGAAACCTCCTAACAACCTTATGGTGAGTTACCATGTTACAGACTATAGAAACCTCCCTACAACCTTATGGTGAGTTACCACGTTACAGACTATAGAAACATCCTAACAACCTTATGGTGAGTTACCACGTTACAGACTATAGAAACCTCCTAACAACCTTATGGTGAGTTACCACGTTACAGACTATAGAAACCTCCTAACAACCTTATGGTGAATTACCACGTTACAGACTATAGAAACCTCCTAACAACCTTATGGTGAGTTACCATGTTACAGACTATAGAAACCTCCTAACAACCTTATGGTGAGTTACCATGTTACAGACTATAGAAACCTTATGGTGAGTTACCACGTTACAGACTATAGAAACCTCCTAACAACCTTATGGTGAGTTACCACGTTACAGACTATAGAAACCTCCTAACAACCTTATGGTGAGTTACCACGTTACAGACTATAGAAACCTCCTAACAACCTTATGGTGAGTTACCACGTTACAGACTATAGAAACCTCCTAACAACCTTATGGTGAGTTACCCACGTTACAGACTATAGAAACCTCCTAACAACCTTATGGTGAGTTACCACGTTACAGACTATAGAAACCTCCTAACAACCTTATGGTGAGTTACCACGTTACAGACTATAGAAACCTCCTAACAACCTTATGGTGAGTTACCACGTTACAGACTATAGAAACCTCCTAACAACCTTATGGTGAGTTACCATGTTACAGACTATAGAAACCTCCTAACAACCTTATGGTGAGTTACCATGTTACAGACTATAGAAACCTCCTAACAACCTTATGGTGAGTTACCATGTTACAGACTATAGAAACCTCCTAACAACCTTATGGTGAATTACCATGTTACAGACTATAGAAACCTCCTAACAACCTTATGGTGAGTTACCACGTTACAGACTATAGAAACCTCCTAACAACCTTATGGTGAGTTACCATGTTACAGACTATAGAAACCTCCCTACAACCTTATGGTGAGTTACCACGTTACAGACTATAGAAACCTCCTAACAACCTTATGGTGAGTTACCATGTTACAGACTATAGAAACCTCCTAACAACCTTATGGTGAGTTACCACGTTACAGACTATAGAAACCTCCTAACAACCTTATGGTGAGTTACCACGTTACAGACTATAGAAACCTCCTAACAACCTTATGGTGAGTTACCACGTTACAGACTATAGAAACCTCCTAACAACCTTATGGTGAGTTACCACGTTACAGACTATAGAAACCTCCTAACAACCTTATGGTGAGTTACCACGTTACAGACTATAGAAACCTCCTAACAACCTTATGGTGAGTTACCATGTTACAGACTATAGAAACCTCCTAACAACCTTATGGTGAGTTACCATGTTACAGACTATAGAAACCTCCTAACAACCTTATGGTGAGTTACCATGTTACAGACTATAGAAACCTCCTAACAACCTTATGGTGAGTTACCATGTTACAGACTATAGAAACCTCCTAACAACCTTATGGTGAGTTACCACGTTACAGACTATAGAAACCTCCTAACAACCTTATGGTGAGTTACCACGTTACAGACTATAGAAACCTCCTAACAACCTTATGGTGAGTTACCACGTTACAGACTATAGAAACCTCCTAACAACCTTATGGTGAGTTACCACGTTACAGACTATAGAAACCTCCTAACAACCTTATGGTGAGTTACCATGTTACAGACTATAGAAACCTCCTAACAACCTTATGGTGAGTTACCATGTTACAGACTATAGAAACCTTATGTTGAGTTACCACGTTACAGACTATAGAAACCTCCTAACAACCTTATGGTGAGTTACCACGTTACAGACTATAGAAACCTCCTAACAACCTTATGGTGAGTTACCACGTTACAGACTATAGAAACCTCCTAACAACCTTATGGTGAGTTACCACGTTACAGACTATAGAAACCTCCTAACAACCTTATGGTGAGTTACCACGTTACAGACTATAGAAACCTCCTAACAACCTTATGGTGAGTTACCACGTTACAGACTATAGAAACCTCCTAACAACCTTATGGTGAGTTACCACGTTACAGACTATAGAAACCTCCTAACAACCTTATGGTGAGTTACCACGTTACAGACTATAGAAACCTCCTAACAACCTTATGGTGAGTTACCACGTTACAGACTATAGAAACCTCCTAACAACCTTATGGTGAGTTACCACGTTACAGACTATAGAAACCTCCTAACAACCTTATGGTGAGTTACCACGTTACAGACTATAGAAACCTCCTAACAACCTTATGGTGAGTTACCACGTTACAGACTATAGAAACCTCCTAACAACCTTATGGTGAGTTACCACGTTACAGACTATAGAAACCTCCTAACAACCTTATGGTGAGTTACCACGTTACAGACTATAGAAACCTCCTAACAACCTTATGGTGAGTTACCATGTTACAGACTATAGAAACCTCCTAACAACCTTATGGTGAGTTACCATGTTACAGACTATAGAAACCTTATGGTGAGTTACCACGTTACAGACTATAGAAACCTCCTAATAACCTTATGGTGAGTTACCACGTTACAGACTATAGAAACCTCCTAACAACCTTATGGTGAGTTACCACGTTACAGACTATAGAAACCTCCTAACAACCTTATGGTGAGTTACCACGTTACAGACTATAGAAACCTCCTAACAACCTTATGGTGAGTTACCACGTTACAGACTATAGAAACCTCCTAACAACCTTATGGTGAGTTACCATGTTACAGACTATAGAAACCTCCTAACAACCTTATGGTGAGTTACCATGTTACAGACTATAGAAACCTCCTAACAACCTTATGGTGAGTTACCATGTTAGACTATAGAAACCTCCTAACAACCTTATGGTGAGTTACCATGTTACAGACTATAGAAACCTCCTAACAACCTTATGGTGAGTTACCATGTTACAGACTATAGAAACCTCCTAACAACCTTATGGTGAGTTACCACGTTACAGACTATAGAAACCTCCTAACAACCTTATGGTGAGTTACCACGTTACAGACTATAGAAACCTCCTAACAACCTTATGGTGAGTTACCACGTTACAGACTATAGAAACCTCCTAACAACCTTATGGTGAGTTACCACGTTACAGACTATAGAAACCTCCTAACAACCTTATGGTGAGTTACCATGTTACAGACTATAGAAACCTCCTAACAACCTTATGGTGAGTTACCATGTTACAGACTATAGAAACCTTATGTTGAGTTACCACGTTACAGACTATAGAAACCTCCTAACAACCTTATGGTGAGTTACCACGTTACAGACTATAGAAACCTCCTAACAACCTTATGGTGAGTTACCACGTTACAGACTATAGAAACCTCCTAACAACCTTATGGTGAGTTACCACGTTACAGACTATAGAAACCTCCTAACAACCTTATGGTGAGTTACCACGTTACAGACTATAGAAACCTCCTAACAACCTTATGGTGAGTTACCACGTTACAGACTATAGAAATCTCCTAACAACCTTATGGTGAGTTACCACGTTACAGACTATAGAAACCTCCTAACAACCTTATGGTGAGTTACCACGTTACAGACTATAGAAACCTCCTAACAACCTTATGGTGAGTTACCACGTTACAGACTATAGAAACCTCCTAACAACCTTATGGTGAGTTACCACGTTACAGACTATAGAAACCTCCTAACAACCTTATGGTGAGTTACCACATTACAGACTATAGAAACCTCCTAACAACCTTATGGTGAGTTACCACGTTACAGACTATAGAAACCTCCTAACAACCTTATGGTGAGTTACCACTTTACAGACTATAGAAACCTCCTAACAACCTTATGGTGAGTTACCACGTTACAGACTATAGAAACCTCCTAACAACCTTATGGTGAGTTACCACGTTACAGACTATAGAAACCTCCTAACAACCTTATGGTGAGTTACCACGTTACAGACTATAGAAACCTCCTAACAACCTTATGGTGAGTTACCACGTTACAGACTATAGAAACCTCCTAACAACCTTATGGTGAGTTACCACGTTACAGACTATAGAAACCTCCTAACAACCTTATGGTGAGTTACCACGTTACAGACTATAGAAACCTCCTAACAACCTTATGGTGAGTTACCACGTTACAGACTATAGAAACCTCCTAACAACCTTATGGTGAGTTACCACGTTACAGACTATAGAAACCTCCTAACAACCTTATGGTGAGTTACCACGTTACAGACTATAGAAACCTCCTAACAACCTTATGGTGAGTTACCATGTTACAGACTATAGAAACCTCCTAACAACCTTATGGTGAGTTACCATGTTACAGACTATAGAAACCTTATGGTGAGTTACCACGTTACAGACTATAGAAACCTCCTAATAACCTTATGGTGAGTTACCACGTTACAGACTATAGAAACCTCCTAACAACCTTATGGTGAGTTACCACGTTACAGACTATAGAAACCTCCTAACAACCTTATGGTGAGTTACCACGTTACAGACTATAGAAACCTCCTAACAACCTTATGGTGAGTTACCACGTTACAGACTATAGAAACCTCCTAACAACCTTATGGTGAGTTACCATGTTACAGACTATAGAAACCTCCTAACAACCTTATGGTGAGTTACCATGTTACAGACTATAGAAACCTCCTAACAACCTTATGGTGAGTTACCATGTTAGACTATAGAAACCTCCTAACAACCTTATGGTGAGTTACCATGTTACAGACTATAGAAACCTCCTAACAACCTTATGGTGAGTTACCATGTTACAGACTATAGAAACCTCCTAACAACCTTATGGTGAGTTACCACGTTACAGACTATAGAAACCTCCTAACAACCTTATGGTGAGTTACCACGTTACAGACTATAGAAACCTCCTAACAACCTTATGGTGAGTTACCACGTTACAGACTATAGAAACCTCCTAACAACCTTATGGTGAGTTACCACGTTACAGACTATAGAAACCTCCTAACAACCTTATGGTGAGTTACCACGTTACAGACTATAGAAACCTCCTAACAACCTTATGGTGAGTTACCACGTTACAGACTATAGAAACCTCCCAACAACCTTATGGTGAGTTACCATGTTACAGACTATAGAAACCTCCAAACAACCTTATGGTGAGTTACCACGTTACAGACTATAGAAACCTCCTAACAACCTTATGGTGAGTTACCATGTTGCAGACTATAGAAACCTCCTAACAACCTTATGGTGAGTTACCATGTTACAGACTATAGAAACCTCCTAACAACCTTATGGTGAGTTACCATGTTACAGACTATAGAAACCTCCTAACAACCTTATGGTGAGTTACCACGTTACAGACTATAGAAACCTCCTAACAACCTTATGGTGAGTTACCATGTTACAGACTATAGAAACCTCCTAACAACCTTATGGTGAGTTACCACGTTACAGACTATAGAAACCTCCTAACAACCTTATAGTGAGTTACCACGTTACAGACTATAGAAACCTCCTAACAACCTTATGGTGAGTTACCACGTTACAGACCATAGAAACCTCCTAACAACCTTATGGTGAGTTACCATGTTACAGACTATAGAAACCTCCTAACAACCTTATGGTGAGTTACCATGTTACAGACTATAGAAACCTCCTAACAACCTTATGGTGAGTTACCATGTTACAGACTATAGAAACCTCCTAACAACCTTATGGTGAGTTACCATGTTACAGACTATAGAAACCTCCTAACAACCTTATGGTGAGTTACCATGTTACAGACCATAGAAACCTCCCAAGGTTATGGAAGTCAACCAAAACATGACTGTAGGAAGATATCACACAGACATATCTGTCTAGACGTGAGTTCCATGTCCCCTCTACCCCCAATGAGTCTGACTGAGTCTGTCTCACTCCAAGTGTTGGCTTGATGGGTTTCTCTGATCTGGTGTTAGCGCACAAGGCCACAGCAATTTACACCAGCTACCTTTTAAGAACTGTGACAGGGAAGGGAGAGACTGTGGTTCTGTGTGCATAGATTGTGTGTGTGTGTGTGTGTGTGTGTGTGTGTGTGTGTGTGTGTGTGTGTGTGTGTGTGTGTGTGTGTGTGTGTGTGTGTGTGTGTGTGTGTGTGTGTGTGTGTGTGTGTGTGTGTGTTCTCACACAAGGAAGAGGAGTTGAGGGGAGAGAAAGAGAGCTGAAGACTCAGACCCATATATTTCTCTCTGTTTCTCTCTCTGTATCTCTCTCTGTATCTCTCTCTGTATCTCTCTCTGTATCTCTCTCTGTATCTCTCTCTGTATCTCTCTCTGTTTCTCTGTATATCTCTCTGTTTCTCTGTATCTCTCTCTGTTTCTCTCTCTGTTTCTCTCTCTGTATCTCTCTCTGTATCTCTCTCTGTTTCTCTCTCTGTATCTCTCTCTGTATCTCTCTCTGTATCTCTCTCTGTATCTCTCTCTGTATCTCTCTCTGTATCTCTCTCTGTATCTCTCTCTGTTTCTCTGTCTGTTTCTCTGTTTCTCTGTATCTCTCTCTGTTTCTCTCTCTGTATCTCTCTCTGTTTCTCTCTCTGTATCTCTCTCTGTATCTCTCTCTGTATCTCTCTCTGTATCTCTCTCTGTATCTCTCTCTGTATCTCTCTCTGTATCTCTCTCTGTTTCTCTCTCTGTATCTCTCTCTGTATCTCTCTCTGTATCTCTCTCTGTTTCTCTCTCTGTTTCTCTCTCTGTTTCTCTCTCTGTATCTCTCTCTGTATCTCTCTCTCTCCCCCTCCCTCTTTCTCCGTCTCTCTCTACCCTCCCTTTCTCTCTCTCTCTCCCTCTTAGAGAATGCATTGATCTCTGCTTAGTTTAGTTCTATCAGTTAGTTAGTTAGTAGGACATCCCATAGTCAAACAGACAGTCAGACAGACAGTCAGACAACAACCAAACAGACTGTACATATCCCAGGACACCAGCATCACTAACAGCCACTAATGCTCATACCATAAAACCCCACAGCGGGAATGACGTCAATAAAAGCCATATGAATAATCAGAGGGAGCCGCGTCCCATCCTCATCCACCATCCATGCCAAGCTGATGAGCGAGCCCACGGAGGCATAATCGTAAAGAGACACAATTTGCCGTGTCTTCCACCGGCTCTCCTGGAGGAATAAGGCCGTGAAGATAATAACTATTAGTGAACGACGGCACTTTGTAGTGGGGATTCCAGCTGTGGCAAGCTGCATTAACATACAGATGGAATGTGTATATAGACTGTTAATATGTACACGGTGGTGGTGGGGGGGAGGGGCGCGTGAGACAATCAGACCCTCGCCACAGAGGCACGCGGCCGTGACCTCATCTCGTGCCTCATCACGGAGAACGGAAATGAAGGGCCTGAGGGGAGAGGGACACAAAACAGAGGGAGGAGAGAGAGAGGAAGGGAGGAGAGAGAGAGGAAGGGAGGAGAGAGAGAGGAAGGGAGGAGAGAGAGAGGAAGGGAGGAGAGAGAGAGGAAGGGAGGAGAGAGAGAGGAAGGGAGGAGAGAGAGAGAAAGGGAGGAGAGAGAGAGCGGGAAGAAAGAGAGAGACTTGTTGCCGTTTTCCTGGACACAGATTAATAAAACGAGTCCTGGAATAAAAAGCATTCTAGTAAGGTTTCTCCATTTAAAGTGCTTTTTAGTTTGACCTAGTCTTAATCTGTGTCTGGGAAAGCAGCCTTCATGTTATAACAAGTGGTAATAACGGTTTACACTGACTTTAAGTCCAGGTAACCACAGCTGATATGTTTCATAGCTAAACTGAGCGAACTGGCCAACCCAGAACTACAACTGGGAGACATAACATTTCTGAAAGAGAAAGAACCTGTTAAATTGACGACTCAACAATGTCCCTCTGTTGTCATCAGGTCAACATCAGGGCAGAGGGTCAGTCAACCAGTAGAGTGTGAGCTGATATCAGAATGGCTATGATCGTGTGTGTGTGTGTGTGTGTGTGTGTGTGTGTGTGTGTGTGTGAATGTCCCTCTTTGGAAATAATGTCTTCAGGACTTGCATCACAACAGCTGTGTCTGTCAGGAAAGTGCCAGTGTGTTCTCCTTCCACTGATGCATCTTTCATTAGGAGGACATTACCTCATGATATCCTATCAAGGGGTTCATAATCCAATGACATACTGGGCCAGACACTGAGGACTTTCCATTGGCTTGCTCCCAGGACATTACCAGGGCTCCACCATGCTCTAGTCTAGTGTCGTCTGACCTGGTAGGAATACTTCTGAAATGCATCGTTCCTTCCTCCCTGCAATGAATGTCTGTCTCTCTGTCTCTCTGTGTGTCTTTCTCTCTCTTTGTCTCTCTGTGTGTCTTTCTCTCTCTCTGTCTCTCTGTGTGTCTTTCTCTCTCTCTGTCTCTCTGTGTGTCTTTCTCTCTATCTGTGTGTCTTTCTCTCTCTCTGTCTCTCTGTGTGTCTTTCTCTCTCTCTGTCTCTGTGTCTTTCTCTCTCTCTGTCTCTCTGTGTCTCTCTCTGTCTCTCTGTGTGTCTTTCTCTCTCTCTCTGTCTCTCTGTGTGTCTCTCTCTCTCTCTGTGTGTCTCTCTCTCTGTGTGTGTCTCTCTCTCTCGTTTTTGTTAAGAGCTGTTGTAACCCTGTAAGGGGCCTCTGTACTCACCCTTTCCATTTTGAGGTGTGTGTGTGTGTGTGTGTGTCTGATCCACTCCCTCCCACCATCCCCTTGTCTCTGATTGTGACTTGATTGACATCTCTTCTTCTCCTCTATTCCCCACCGGAGGGCCCTCATTGTCAACGAGCCTTTTAGCACCTTTGTCCCTAACGCAGCCCCCCCCGGCCCCCTTCAAACCCCCCTACCCAGAGGTGCCAGATGAGCCCCCTGGTCTGTGACAAAAGGGGCCGTGCGTGTGTGTTGTGTGTGTCGAGTCTTAGACAGTCCCCAACTCCATCAAGGACCCTGACTGCCTCCACTTGCCAAAACCCTGCAGAAACCCACATGTAAAAATGACTGTTGAGTGTAGTAATCTGAGTGTGTGTTTGGGGGGGTTGAAAGGTGCGGCAGGGGCTGTTAAGGGTGTAAAGAGGTGGAAGGGTTCAGCACTCCTGTGGTGCCCCAGAAGAGAGAGAGAACTGAGATTTAAAGTCCCATCCTTCACGCAGCATCACCACTGGGACCCGTGTGAGTGACAGGATTTTAAAAGGACTCCAATCTCCTCCACTTGTTTACACATTAGCAAGATGGAAAGTTTTCTCAGCGTCTCAGACATTTCTGTGTCGACACTTTAACACCGGGGCCGTTCTTATCACATTTGACCCCTAGGGCCTCACACTGAACATAGTAAGGCTTCTTACTCAGGAAGACTACACAAAGTGAAATAGGAGAATTTCTACAATTCTGGATTTGGGGGAGTGGGCTGTGTTTACCAGTTGAACATAACCATGCAAACATATTTTATATAATGCTAACTTCTTATTAATGATTATAAGTCATAAAAGCCTAATGGCAGCTGTTTTTACTCTCTCTGTCATAGAATTTAAACCATTCCAGGCTTGTCAACTCATCATACTGCTGCCCAGAGAATGTTCCCGGAGTCTCATTTTCCTCATCAGGACAAGAAAGTCAGTGTTTAATAACTACAAGGGTACAAGTTAGTGTAGCCAGCTCCCTTTCAGCACAGGTTCTAGGTAGGTATGGTATTTAACCATCTCTACGGGTGCCATTTGGCCTATGTAACACATCCCTCTTTTAAGTTGATGTACTGGAGTAACGGATCATCTCATATAGAATCCATCTCTCACACACCTACACACACACACACTTAGTGGAAGTAATGGAGTAAAATGTCACCTCAAGGAGCCCTCGTCATATACACACACACCTCCCTTGTCTGCCAGTCAGTTTCCTTGTGGGAGCTGGAGATTAGCATGCAAATCTGCAAAGACCTAGTTACTCTTCTGACCTTTCAACCTTTCTCTCTGTCTGTCTTCCTCTCTCTCTTTCTCTCCCCACCCCTCTCTCTCACACACACACGGCTTTTCACACACACACTCATCCACTGCGTCGCGTTCCTCCAACAACGTCTAATGAGGTGATGACCAGCCACTTGTTATAATTGCTTCCGACTCCGTTTAATTTTCCAAGCTTATTAATCATACGTAGAAGTTACTTAAAATTGCATAAATTAATCTTCGATTAAAAAGCCTGTCAAAGAACTCCAAACAATTAAAGAGTAAGGTAGAATTTCCCCTGGGATTTGTGGCAGTTTTATTTGAACGACCCATTCAGGTGATTATCCCACTTTGATGCGCTGAGACTGTGATTAATGTAGTGGTACTTTTTAAATGACTTTTCTCCCTCTATCCTCCACGCGCTCGTTGGAAAGGTAAAGCTGTAGCACCTTAAATGACCTAACTAAAGAGTATTTATTCCATTTGACTCTTAATAACGTCCTCCTGGTTTTCGGCTTAATTCTGGTGGCAGGTGTTTTAATTAATGGCGGGTCGCGTGGCCCTGACGTGTGTGTGTGTGACATTTAGAAAAGCTTTATTGTCCACGCATTGTGGAGATTTGGCTGGCCTTGAAAAAACATGGTGTGCGTGTGTTAATTTTAGCCTGAATATGACACCATCTCAACTGGGATTCCAATAATAACTTTGTCCGAGTTAGTGCGTTTTCTCCATGTCTGTCTTTAAACTGTGTGTGTGTGCGTACGTCTGTGTGTATCTGTCTATGAGGTATTAAAAAGACAGAAGCCAAGTCCCCCCCTTCATTCAGGTCAGATTCCATCAGACGTGGCCAGTCTGTTAGGGTTAGGGTCGAGAGCAGAGGTGAAGAGAGAGCAGGAGCTGGATATTAAAGACATTACTCTGGACCCCATCTCTCCCTCCCTGTACTCCCTCCATCTCCCCCTCTCTCTCTCTCTGTACAGGCACAGCAATGATTGATGAGATGGGTACCCAGAACATTGGGGCATCCAAGAGCGTCCACTCCAGCTCTCTCTCTCTCACACACACTGATATGAGAGTAATTAACCTCAGTCTATCTTAGCCCCAGCTGCCCATTAGAAGGACACCAGGATTGATGGGGCTCTCCTAGTCCCTCAGACTCACTGGACACAGGACTGGACCGGCCCTGTCTGGACTGGATCTGAGAGGAACGGACCCGTCAGACTGGACTGCCAGTTATGCGTCTATCTTAGGGGTCTAACTTGGGATATGGTTGCAGAACATTGCCTTTTAAACGTAAAATATCTGACAGAATCCAAACATATTGAAATAATGTATTTATACAAACTACACTTACATTACTGTATATAACACCTCAACACCATCAAATCCTTGTTCCAATGTTACCCTCTGTAATCCATCCTCACTTCATTTTTTATTTGGCTAAATTCATTGTCCCCCACACAAGGTCCCTGGTCCTTATATCCCCTGTTTTTGGCCAGATTGGACTCTTATTAACACTGTGCTGTGTTTGTTAGTGCCTGTTAGTGAAGGTCCTGTGTCAGGGAAACCAGGGGTGACAAGTCCATTTAAAGAGCGGTGGCTTTGGTCGTTTATCTAATTGTCCCTCTACTCGACACACCAAATAAATGTAGCGGTCAGTCACCGTTGGCCCGTCTCCGTGACAACCCCCACCACTTTCACCCTTGACCCCTGTATGAACCGGCGGAGGTCATCACCGACACATGGCTCTCCAAATGAGGTTGTATCAGTGCATGGTGCTCTTGTCACTGATGTGTCACACGTCATGTGACCTCTGTCACCATCTCCACAGTGCTAGTTGGACTCTATATGGTTAGGATTATATGCATTTGATGTTTGTATGGTTTGAGCATTGGTTGATTGACTATGAGAAGCCTTGTGCTGGAGTCTTGGTGTAGCAGTTATTGTCCTGACTGAATGTGTCTCTCTGGTGACACCATAGTGCCACGCTGACCCTCAACACGGTGGCCCCTCAGGGGTGCGTGATTAGTCCCCTCCTGTACTCCCTGTTCACCCACGAATGTATGGCCTCTCACGACTCCCAACACCATCATTAAGTTTGCAAATGGAATAATGGTGGTAGGCCTGATCAACGATGAGACAGCCTATAGGGAGGAGGTCAGACACCTGGCAGTGTGGTGCCTGGACAACAACCTCTCCCTCAACGTCAGCAAGACAAAGGAGCTGATTGTGGACTACAGGAAATGGAGGGCCGAGCACACCCCCATCCACATCAACGGGGCTGCAGGGGTGCAGGTTGAGAGCTGCAAGTTCCTCGGCGTCCACATCGCTAAGGATCATGGTCCACACACACCAACAGTCGTGAAGAGGGCACAACAACGCCTCTTCCCCCTCAGGAGGCTGAAAATATTTGGTATGGGCCCTCAGATCCTCAAAGTTCTACAGCTGCACCATTGAGAGCATCTTGACTGGCTGCATCACCGCTTGGTATGGCATCTGCTTGGCATCCGACCGCAAGGCACAACAGAGGATAGTGCGTACGGCCCAGTACATCACTGCGATCGAGCTCCCTGCCATCCAGGACCTCCAAACCCGGCGGTGTCAGAGGAAGGCCATAAAAATTGTCAAAGACTCTAGCCACTCTTTGTTATTAAGTATGTATACTGAACAAAATATAAACCAACAATTTCAAAGATTTTACTGAGTTACAGTTCATAGAAGGAAATCAGTCAATTGAAATAAATAAATTAGGTCCTAATCTATGGATTTCACATGACTGGGAATACAGATATGCATCTGTTGATCACAGATACCTTAAAAAAGGTAGGGGCGTGGATCAGAAAACCAGTCAGTATCTGGTGTGACCATTTGCCTCATGCAGCCCGACACAGCTCCTTCGCATAGAGTTGATCAGGCTGTTGATTGTGGCCTGTGGAATGTTGTCCCAGTCCTCTTCAATGGCTGTGCGAAGTTTCTGGATATTGGTGGGAACTGGAACACGCTGTCGTACACATCAATCCATCCCAAACATGCTAAATGGGTGACGTGTGGTGAGCATGCAGGCCATGGAAGAACTGGGACATTTTCAGCTTCCAGGAATTGTGTACAGATCCTTGTGACATGGAGTCATGCATTATCATGCTGAAACATGAGGTGATGGCAGCAGATGAATGGCACGACAATGGGCATCAGGATTTCATCACGGTATCTCTGTGCATTCAAATTGTTAGCGATAAAATGCAATTGTGTTCGTTGTCCGTAGCTTATGCCTGCCCATACCATAACCCCACCGCCACCATGAGGCACTCTGTTCACAACGTTGACATCAGCAAACCGCTCTCCGAGAACATTACCATAACTCCACCGCCACCATGAGGCACTCTGTTCACAACGTTGACATCAGCAAACCGCTCTCCGAGAACATTCAATTCTCTGGGAACAGCTCTGGTGGACGCTCCCGCTCGTCTATTCTGACTGTCTTTGAAAATAATTTAAACAAAAATCCTAAAGGAGATCGGAACTGATCTCCTTTCTAAGAGGGAAAAAATGGATTATTTTTAGTTCAGTGTGTTTTTATTAATCAATGTGGTAATTTTTCCAGATGTTCTGAGAGATTGGCTGTTCCATTGGTCGTAGCCTATGTACAGTATACTCTAATCACTGGATCCATACCTGAGACACTATTAATCTCTCTCCATTTCTCTACCTTCTCTGTCCGCAGGACCATGCCTTCATCCTGCACTACGACGATGGCAATGCGGAGGTGGTGTCCATGTGGGTGTGTCGCTGCCTAGAGGAGAGGAGAGCCCAGGCTCAGGGAAAGATGTGACCCCGTAAACACAGGAGACCACAGAGAAGTTAGCGGTCAAAGGTATCATGAAGGGACAGGAAAGTACCAGTATCTCTATACTCGTTAATATCGTGGCAAAGAAACAAAACACGAAGCGCTTTTAACTTCGTTAGGAATACTGCCCTAATGTTGGAAACAAAACATCATTATGATGTCACCCAGAGTCACATTTATTTATTTTCTATCTATAGCTCACAATATTTTACATACAGCAGGTGTTTAAAGGACTAAAGTGTTTGGTCTGCTTTGTGTTTTCATTTTTGCCATAGAAACAATATTGCGATACTGGTATCGTCCTGGCCCTAATATCATGCCCCAATCTCTCTGGACTTTGACCATTCGTGAACCCCAGGAGCGGACAGTAAATATCAAAGACACGGATTCTAAAACGTATTGATGACGTCCATGGTGTAAAGAGGGCGTCTGTACGTCCAACTTCAGTAAGCCAAGAGGATACTGTATATTTTCAACTGAAAGTTCATTGCAAGTGGAACTTTGTTATCTGGGCCCTTAGCACGTTGACTGATGTCTTGATGGTGTATCCTGGTGACTCTTACACTCCAAACCTGGCTCTGTGTTGACGCTGCTTCATCAATCAATTTACAATTGAGTGGGACTTATTCCATGACTGTTTGCCTACTTAGTTATTTCTAACTCAGAGAGACTTTAGACAGAATGTCAGAGTAAGTGATCAACGATGAGATGGGACTTGAAAACCCAAATGGCTTTACAATAACAAAGAAGTGCTATTTTCCAGGATGACGCTCGGATAACCTGTTACGCTTTATTGTTGGCAGCTTTCTAGTGAATGTCGAGGTGTGCCGGTGTGTACGGCAGTAACCCGTGTGTGTGCCTAATGTTTTTACAATTATGTTTCTTTGACATTACTTTACCTCATCGAGATACACTATATATACGAAAGTATGTGGACAGCACTTCAAATTAGTGGAATTGGCTATTTCAGCCATACCCATTGCAGACCGGTGTAGAAAATCGAGCACGCAGCCATGCAATCTCCATAGACAAACATTGGCAATAGAATGGCCTTACAGAAGAGCTCAGTGAATTTCAACGTGGCATTGTCATAGGATGCCACCTTTCCAACAAGGCAGTTTGTCAAATTTCTGCCCTGCTAGAGCTGCCCTGGTCAACTGTAAGTGCTGTTATTGTGAAGTGGAAACGTCTAGGAGCAACAACGGCTCAGCAGCAAAGTGGTAGGCAACACAAGTTCACAAAATGGGACCGCCAAGTGCTGAAGCATGTAGTGTAAAAATCGTCTGTCCTCAGTTGCAACACTCCCTGCCGAGTTCCAAACTGCCTCTGGAAGCAACATCAGCACAATAACTGTTTGTCGCGAGCTTCATGAAATTGGTTTCCATGGCCAAGCAGCCATACACAAGCGTCGGCTGGTGTAGTGTAAAGCTTGCCGCCATTGGACTCTGGATCAGTGGAAACGCGTTCTCTGGAGTGATGAATCACACTTCACCATCTGGCAGTCCGACAGACAAATCTGGGTTTGGCGGATGCCAGGAGAACGCTACCTGCCCCAATGCATAGTGTCAACTGTAAAGTTTGGTGGAGGAATAATGGTATGGGGCTGTTTTTTATGGTTCGGGCTATGCCCCTTAGTTCCAGTGAAGGGAAATCTTAACGCTACAGAATACAATGACATTCTAGACAATTCTGTACTTCCAACTTTGTGGCAACAGTTTGGGGAAGGCCCTTTCCTGTTTCAACATGACAACATGACAACATGACATGTCCCGTGCACAAAGCGAGGTCCATACAGAAATGGTTTGTCGAGATTGGTGTGGAAGAACTTGACTAGCCTGCACAAAGCCCTGACCTCAACCTCATCGAACACCTTTGGGATAAATTGGAACGCCGACTGCAAGCCAGGCCTAAATCGCCCAATATCATTGCCTGACCTCACTAATGCTCTTGTGGCTGAATGGAAGCAAGTCCCTGCAGCAATGTTCCAACATCGAGTGGAAAGCCTTCCCAGAAGAGTGGAGGCTGTTATAGCAGCAAAAGGGGGACCAACTCCATATTAATGGCCATGATTTTGGAATGAGATGTTCGACAAGCAGGTGTCCACATACTTTTGGTCATGTAGTGTATAATGGCCTCAGTAGTAGTTGTAGTAGTGATACAGGGCGACCATTTTGCTCACATATGTGTCTAAATATTTTGCTGTGTGAAAATCATCTAGATAATTGTTGCAATGATTGCTTCACTGTACCGCAGCCCCTAAGTGCCATGGAGAATACACTGAGCGCAGATTCATGACAGTCATGCTTGCACCATTACTACAAAGAAAATGGCTTGTTACGTCAAATATTTTTTATTGTGCTCTTCAATTTCCTTGTGTGCTGCTAAATTTTTTAACTTCGGTGCACATGTGCTCCTTGTAAAAAAAGGTCAGCGTAGAGCCCTGTAGTAGTAGTAGTAGAAGCACTGCTTGGGGATCCTAACCTTTACCAGGCCACATTGTGGGGACTCTTCAACCACTCACTGCCATGGAGTTCTACTCTTCCATTATTCCAAACCTGTTAATGATGCAACACAAACAAACTTCACAAGAACCAACAACTTTGAGAAAAGTCTTAAAGTACTTTCCATTTTTTATTGATGTTAATTTGGAGAAGAGCACTGGATTTTTGTTGATGATTCTATTAGCCCACCACCTGTATAACCATACTTATATTATCCCTCAAATATACTCCTTAACGTTAACTTCATTTGATTGTTCTTAACGTGGAACTGACAGCATTTTAACTACTTTTCAGATATGAAACAGACAATCATATCAGCAAAAAATATACCATTCCCAGTGTATGCTACAAAACCAACTTGTTAGAGGATTTAAAAATAGGTTATATTTGACAAGAAAATCCATGACGTACAGTAAGGCATTGTTGTCAGAATAAATGGATACAGTTCAATGCATGATTAATATAGTCCCAAAAAATTGCTATCAGGTTGTAAATCGCAGCTGGCCTGGTACATTGTTTGCTGCCTCCACCCAATTCGGGATGCTTGGTTTGTTTCAATGACTCAATATTTTGGACAAAAACAGCTGGGAATGTCAATACAATCAAACTAGCAAGGGCAGTGCTCACAAGTCAGTCATAATGTGGCTAATAGGCTAGCGTATCTATTTATTTAGCAAGATAAAAGCACCGAGCCAAACGTTAGCTAGCTAGATTATGGGAGGTATTGGGAAGATGTCAAGTCATTGGGTGAGTAAGAGACCGACTTTTTCCCCTCACTTTTTTGGTGGCTACAGTTAGAGATGCAGGTGTCATTTGGTTAGCTAGCAAGAAATGTTATCCAGTTAGCATATATCTTGCATTCGTAAATTCATTCTGGCTGTCTACTCCGATGTCATAGCACTCTCGTCTGAGTGCCAGAGCGCAGAACAACTGATGAATATGACCGTGTCAGTAAACGTAAGCAAAAACGTCATTAAATTGTTGCCAGCAGCACAGTTAACGTTAGTCATTAACCCTCTAGATAACATGAAAACAGCCTAACCAGCTTTGCTAGGGTGCGTAAAATGGTCAGAGTGAGACGTTCTCTCATTTGTGTCGAAGTAGCTAGCAAGCTAGCCAACTGTAGGCAGTTAGCTTGGGTGCTTGACTGCCGTTGAGGAAGGCAGGGATCATCCCTACTCCTCGGCCAGAGCGTCCAGAGCACACACTGCACTTAACGGTGCGGAATTTACAATCTGACAACGCTCCAAATGTATGAATGCAGAGTGCACTAACACACGGGAAGCAATTTACAAACGCACCCTTAGTTGTCAATCAAATGTATTTGGCATCGATCAAATGGACAGGCAGGCAAATTCCCATTCAGTTGTCAAAACCTGGGTTGGGACAAGCATGCATTGTCAGGCAGGCTGCAGAACAGTGAGCAGGCTACAATTCCCTTTTGTTTATCAGTGCAATTCTGACTGCCAACCAGCTGAAATCATTTGAGAGGGTTTATCTACTGTCTCTTGCTAGATTTTAGGCCATCTCCCTCTGGCTAGCAATAGTTGTTGATCTTGTTGTTGATGTGCATAACTGAGGTAGAGAGAGACTACCTTTTCATGGTTGTTTGATCAAGGACTGTAAAGTTCCCAAATGTAAGAAGACTCCTGTGGTATTCACATACATTTATTTGCAGAAATAAATTCAGGTGTATTTTGTGGCTTTTGGCGAATGCGTTCTAATGAGCTAAAGTCGCGCTGTTGCTACTGCCTGTAAACACACAGTCCAGTTCATAGTGAATGATGGCAGGTCCTACTGCCTGTAAACACACAGTCCAGTTCATAGTGAATGATGGCAGGTCCTACTGCCTGTAAACACACAGTCCAGTTCATAGTGAATGATGGCAGGTCCTACTGCCTGTAAACACACAGTCCAGTTCATAGTGAATGATGACAGGGCCCTGTGACAAATTGCTTATTTGCATAAAGGCCTACTGTAGCTCTGATTGGCGCACCAGTCTGTGTAGACTCCGGTCCTGGACGAGACAGATGTTTTTAATAGGTTTTATTTACAGCAGTGTCTACTCATTGTCCAAACACACAGACTCTTTCCCACTCTATATTGCTATAGAATTTTCACATGCCTTACTCTACGTCATTCCCAAACATTCTATAAAAATGTGAAAATGACCATATCTAAGTGCTCGCTTGTCAGAAAATTAAAAAAATGTATATAAAAAATGTGTAATTGTTCCTGGGGGTTTATATGAACAGGATTTTAATAAGATTTCATGTTGCTAAAATGCTGTCAGTTCCACTTTAATGCCTAGGTTGCTTGGTGCAGGCGGTATTGCATTTTCTTAATGAATATTTCAATAGAGAAACCTGGACCAGTTGTCTGTGTGTGAGGGGATTATATTTAAAGAGAAATCAGATAAAGGAGTCATTCACAGTTCAGCACAATCAGCTTTTACTCCTGTTTTATTTTACATGGTACACTGGAAACATTTGCTTCACTTTGTTCTCCAAATGATTCCCAGCAATGAGAGGTTTGGCAGCACTCTCCACTGCTTTAATAGATGGTTCTGCATTAAGCGTCTCAGAGAAGGAGTGCTGATTTAGGACCCGTTTTGCCTTTTAGATCCCAACGGTAAGATTACATGGACTGGGGGGACCTGATCCTAGATCAGCACTCCTACTCTGATACGCTTGACACATACAGACCCAGATTTCTTTTAAAGCTATCTGGTATGCAGAGACTCTGTTAGACACTGTAGTGACAACCTTTCAGACAGTTGTCTCAGACTTTGCCGTAATGTGGTTTAAGTGGCCTTCTGTGAACACCCAGTCTGAGTATGCCAGTTGAATTGGTTTAATGTGTTGTTGTGCAATGTGATATGTAAATCACCATTCATTCATTTGATCAGGGGAAGAGAGTGCAATAATATAACCGCATCAACAATAACAAAAATCTTAATGTCCTTGTATTTCTACGACCAATAATGTATTCTCTCTTCACTGAAAGATTGCCCAGTGTTTTTGCAAAAACCATGAGCGTTTTAAAATATAAGCTGTACCCAGTCACCCATGACCATGAAAAGTATTCTATGTCCAAACTAGCTGTAGCAAATTGGATGCCTTTTGAGTTTGAATTGTTTCGTGAACTGGATTAATTGATGAATGAGACATGGATTAAAGTGATTCACTTTTCATAATAACAATTTAGTTGTGTTTTTTTGTACTATGTCCTTTAAAGTTCAGTCTGTATTTCAGTTTGGGTTTTTATTTGGAAATGTTAGATTTTATTATTTTATTTTTGTAAATCTAAACCACAGAAGGAGTTCACATCTCAGGGTGACTCCAGGATAAAACAAAAGTTGATGTATTTTCCCCTCTGAGTCAGATTTTTAACCCTGGGCATTTCAAGACTACTAACGGCCAGTGTTTTTTGTTTTTGCACCGGGTTGAGACAGATGCCCTTGGGTGAAAATGCCAATAAACAATAAAAAAAATTAGAAAACGGTTGAGCACAACCTGAAGTGAGGGCGTCTTTGCCTGCAAAGACAGAACGTTGGCAGAGTAGTTTTGCCATCCCTCTGCTGGTTTTGGTCTGTACCTGTTGGACTAAGAATATTAGGAACACTGCCCTGCAAAGAGGTACTGTTCTTGAGACGTTAAACCACGTTTGACCAGGGAAACCAGGTGTGTGGAGACTCAAGCTAGCTGTTAGCTAGCCACTTATCAACTTCATCATCTTCATCCCCATTACAAAATAAGGCCACAAGAAAGTGTTTGCATATTGTCAGTAATTACAGTCTAGCACAGTGGTTCCCAAACTGTGGGTCAGGACCCACTTTGGGTCGAGGCAGGGGTCCAGGTGGGTTGCGGAATGACATTTTTTTGTGCATTCCACAAATACATTTTCGTGATAGAAAAATGTTTTAAGTGTAAATTTAAACCACTAAAACCAACTAGAAAGTATGCAGAAAAGATAATGGACTATATATTTTAAAATTATGGCCTTTGAGAACTTACAATCAACAAAACAAAAGCTAGACAATCACCATTGATTTTGTTATGTTTGAGCATAAGAACACAGCATTAGCCATGTCAAAATGTGTAGAATTGCAGGATATTAGCGTAACTGCTAAATGTTCTCTCAGCTCCATGTCAAAATGTCTAGAATTGCAAAAAAATGTGGCTTTAAAACTGCAACATTTTACTTCAGCTCCATGACTAAATGTGTAGAATTGCAGGAAATTTGCAATTCTCTTCACTGCCAAAATTATATTTTTTAGTCTGTATATTTTTGCGCCTGGGTCACAAAAGACAATGTCATTGGTGGGTCAAGAAGCCAAAAAGTTTGAGAACCCATGATCTAGTTAATACATGGTGGGATCCTTAGAAAGAACCACATCCAACCAACCATCTGGAGGACCTTGTTACCAGGGCCCCCTCCTCACCCCCAGGATAGCTCTCAGGGTCTTTAAGGAACTCAAGCCCCTCCACCACAAGTAAGTAAGTAGGCTGTACTGTAAGTATCCAACCCAATCATGTTTTTTTCGCAGCATAAAAGTGGGATGTCGTGCAGTAATAGATTGTTAGTAGAGTTGGTCACAACTGATGAGGTCTCAAGTGACTATCCACTCCCTCTCTCTGCTCTGATGATTATCCATTTTGTGTGGATTCAAATGTACCCATGCAGATAATCAATTTGATAAACAGCCTACCTTTTTCTAGGCTTGTTTGGAAATTGATACAAAGTTTTCGAAATGAACATTTGATACCATGCAAATGGTGTACTAAATAGAAAGAGTAAAACATGATGTATAGGGATGTTAAATGTGACCTATTGTCTGATGAAAACGTGGATGCTCAATCTCGTTTTACCATCAACATCCCCGTTGGGATATTGACCGGGTTTTGTTTGGAGATGCGTCTCCATTTTACTCAATCCCGGGCCTTAATATTCCCATTTGCCACCGAGGCACGCGCCCTTATTGTATCGCCCGGTGACCTTTTTACAGAGCAGTCCAAGTTGATTAGCACATCAGCTCAGACAATAGGCGTCGGCGCTGTGCTCCGCCATTACCCGGATCCCTTTATCAATGTCCAGTAATTAAAATGTCACCGTTTAATTTTCGACTCAACGCGTTCCTCTTGGAGCAATCTTTTCCCAATAAAAAGTGTAATCGAAATGCTCTTTTCACTTGAAACCAAAAGGACTCGGGGAGCCCATTTAAGTGTAGCCTATCAGCACAGGGAGATCAATATGTAAGAAGCGGATTGATTGGCTTCTAAAATGGAATGTATAGGGGTCACGGTTTTATAGGGTGCTGATACAACTGTTAATTATAGAACATTCGCTCTCGATCGGTTCTGTTATTAAACTTCTCCTGAATTAGGCACATTTGATTTATGTGACAATTTTTTCCACTTGGAACTTGCTTTAAGGCCATGAAGGCTTTTTACCAAAAGGACTGATTTACCTTGAATTAAATGTTTAATATAGCCTACTTTTATTTGTTATTTTGAAATGCCTCTAGAAGTAGATTTGATTGAAATAAGAGTTAGTTCAGTGTATGTTAATAGACAATCAGAAAACATTGAACTAGTGTCAGTAAGAACTGTAGTATCAGTAAGTAAACTGGAACCTATGTCTCGTTTGCATTAATAGACTATGAGCCTATGTATTTTATTCTGATTCACTCCAAGCTTAGCAGAGTGTAAATTGGACCAGCCTATGTTAGTCAAAATATAAAATGGATCAACGCTTAGATTGCCATATGTTGCCTAGCGTAATTTCTCAATTTTACGAAGTGTAGGCCTGGTTTATCAGCGACCTCTAATTAATCGGCATATATATATTGATCACTTTAATGGAATTCTAGTTTATTCAGATTCATTCATGTTACATTTAACCAAGTTGTCAAATATACGTGGTCCCTTTTCGGGTTAGCACCAAAAACATAGATGGAGCCGCACCAGCCTCTGAAGATATTGCGCCCTGAGAGATGCTACCTGCTAATGATGTCTCACCTCCAATGTGACTATAGGCACTCTCTGAACCACCGTGGAGCGCCCGGAAAGATGCTACCTGCTAATAATGTCTCACCTCCAATGTGACTATAGGCACTCTCTGAACCACCGTGGAGCGCCCGGAAAGATGCTACCTGCTAATAATGTCTCACCTCCAATGTGACTATAGGCACTCTCTGAACCACCGTGGAGCGCCCTGAGAGATGCTACCTGCTAATAATGTCTCACCTCCAATGTGACTATAGGCACTCTCTGAACCACCGTGGAGCGCCCTGAGAGATGCTACCTGCTAATAATGTCTCACCTCCAATGTGACTATAGGCACTCTCTGAACCACCGTGGAGCGCCCTGAGAGATGCTACCTGCTAATAATGTCTCACCTCCAATGTGACTATAGGCACTCTCTGAACCACCGTGGAGCGCCCGGAGAGATGCTACCTGCTAATAATGTCTCACCTCCAATGTGACTATAGGCACTCTCTGAACCACCGTGGAGCGCCCTGAGAGATGCTACCTGCTAATAATGTCTCACCTCCAATGTGACTATAGGCACTCTCTGAACCACCGTGGAGCGCCCTGAGAGATGCTACCTGCTAATAATGTCTCACCTCCAATGTGACTATAGGCACTCTCTGAACCACCGTGGAGCGCCCTGAGAGATGCTACCTGCTAATAATGCCATCATTCATATACCGGTATAGGCGAAGTCCCCTTTACCCAAGTCCTCTCTGTTTATTATCTGTTGTTGACTACTTCAATATATGATAGAGTGCAAATAGTAGCCTAGCCTACTCTGGTCTATATATGCATGTCACTCACATCCTAATTCATTATTTACAATCATTTTAGTGTAGGTTGTTACCATGTCTGCCATTTTCTGTGACAAAATTTGGAATTTAAGTTTATTTTGGTCACATTGGTTTATGAAGAAAAAAAAACTTTCCAATAATGCATCTAAACTGGAATGCAGGCTACTTGGTAAAGCCTACTCTTATGTTGTAGCAAAAGTTAATGTTATTAAAGTGATAGAATAAAGAATGTCACTGTCAATATCCAATCTACCCGCGTATTAAATATTACATTACGTTCACCTCTACAGAGTTTGGAGTTCTACCGACTTAAACAGGGAACGCATTAATATTGTAGCGCAGGTTTGTTTAAACAATTGAATGCATATAAATGAGTCTCAAGGTAATTTACTCTTCGAGAAAAGATGTCATTGATGTGTATCCAGCGGTAATAAAGGGCTCGCCTATAATGACCGCTGAATCCGCTAATTAAAAGCGCTGCTCTCGTGCTGTATACCTGCGCTGAACTCCCGTCTTTAATGAGAGCCACGTGAGCTCACGTTTCTCCGGGATAAACGGTGACAATGGCGTATTCAGTCCGTGGTCTAAATAATTAAAAACATAGGAATAATTACAGTATAAAATTGTAATTATTGTTGGGCTGCAGGAAAGCCGTTTGATTGTGAAAGACGATACGACGAAGCGGGTCGGGTTTAGGTTTCCTCTTCTATCAATATTGCAGGGAGTTAAACTGACTGTCTTCCTCGCTATCTGACTATGGTGCGTGGGCATTGCAGAGAAAACCAAGTCCAACTTTCACAATTATTTTCATATTCATCAGCATAATAATGATTGATAACATTTGAACAGGCCAAATTTATGAAGAGACGAATTATTGCCCATATGCTCAGTATAGGCTAATGTTTTGCATGGCTATTTAATAGGCCTACATAGATAGAATTTCTTTTGACATCTGTTTTTTAATAAAGAAACCATAGATGTTTTAAGGTCGTGATATCTATTTTACGAGACAGAGGGTGTCAATCCCAAAACATCTGGCGCATAACTGTTTTCAGTTCATCTAGACCTAGGTAGGCTACATATGCAGCTAGCTTATCCATAATGTAAATTGTAGTTGTCAATGGCAACATATTATGTATAGGCTAATTTATGCTAGGTTTAAAGAGCATAGATGTTCTACTTTAATGGTGTCTACTTAGCAATGGTTGGCTGGGGGGCGTTTGTGGACGTTATTAACTCCTATTTGATTGTGGTAATTGTTCACATTTTGGCCCGGACAGTTTGATTAATTACATTTTAATCAGTGTCCATTTAGGACAGACAATGTTGGGAATATAGGCATTCAGGCTACATGTGCATTTTAAAATAACAAACAAATGGCAATTTTAGTAAGTCCTTAAACAATAAAAACCAAATTGGAAAACCGACTTTTTAAAAAACATTTCAAACAAAACGTAAACCTCTGTCATTCAGACTGTACCCACATTTTGTTCAACCCGTGTATTTAGGCCTACATGTGCAAATAGTTGAAATGTTATTTTAAACTAAAAAGAAAAGTTTGCATGCCTTTCCTTGAACTTTCTGCCCCGGCAAGGTATTGATACCTCAGCACAAGGCCTACTGGGGTTAAGTGAGGGGCATTGATCAGGTTATGAATAGTTAATATGGTCTTACAGTATTGGGTTTCATCACTAACCTCAGCCTATTGCTCTAATATATCACTCTGTTTGTAGACGCAATCTGCTCTCACCGTGTCCTGTGTGCTCAACAAATTTGCTTCATTTACTGACAGTTTGGTTCGTGGGTGGTGGGTATTGAGAGAGGGGGAGAGAGGGGAGGGGGAGGGTGTGCAGCAGCATATGACAGTCCCGCCCGAGGCAAGTTATCCGCTCATCTAGGATTCGGTCCATTTTCAATGCAGAATCTAAGAATGCCCAGTATGTGATTTAAAACGTGTCCAATTGTTTGACATTCGAACAAAAGCACGCGAGCCTTAAAATTCATGGCGTCTTTACCAGAAGGGCTGGAATTGATTTGCGTGTCCAAGAGAAGCAAAACAGATGGTCATGTAACTTGATAAATGATGCATTCAGCCATTTTGTTGCCTTCAATTTCATATTCAGTTTTGTCCTAAATTTGCTCGTTTGTTAATAGTGGAAATAGTCTATAGGCCTTCATTGGCATTTGGTAGCTGCAGTTACTCTCCGATGAAGAGTTGGGATAGGCAACAAAACAAAAAAATCATAAAAACATTTCCAATTAGCACATGGGTATAATACACACTTGTACCTACATGTGTGAAATAGGACAAATAAATGCACCTATCAAATTATAATTATTTGTCTATTATTAAAATATCGTTGGTTATTAATTGTGTCAATATAGAAAAATATCAAGTGCACCTTACCACTTAGCACACCATGTTAATGCAATATATATCTATCTATATAGATCTATATCTATCCATTATCTTTCTCTTAATATTTTTTTCCCACTTCTATGAAAGATCCACTGAGTAAAGTTGAAATGGATCAAGTAATAGCCTAGTAGTGTCTGTTGTTCCTTCATTGTCCAGGAGATAATATAGTTAAAGAGAGGGAACGCTAAGTGGGTGTGCCTTGCCATCCATTAGTTTAGCGGTCACTTCTTCAGTGAGGAGCGTCGACTGCTGTCTTGAGGAGTGGCGAAGGCTCGAGGACTGCCATGCGGTCACTCTCTCGTGCGCCACTCAGCCGGTGAGAGTCGAAGAGGATGGAAGTCCGTTCACTGTACTGAGACAGAGACACTACAGAGAGAGAGAAATATTAGGCTCGTCTGAACGCTTGGTCCAGCAACAGTATCTTTTATCTCGGACTAGATCTCTGCTTGTGTCGGCGATTTTTGTTCAACTTTTTGATGAAAAGTTGTTTCCTCAGCCTAGGAGTACTGTGCTCTTTTCCAGAAAGAAAGGTAAGGATCTTACTCTTTTCAATTCGTTGTCTTGTGTATTTTCTATTGAAATATTTATGTCTCATCACCAGTCACAACAGCTTCATATTTCACATGTTTTTCCTAAGTTTTACCTTTCATTTATTTTCCAATGAATATATTATTTTCGGAAGACTTATAGAATATATACTTACAACGGTTGCGTAAAACAAAAACGATGTGACGGATGTGAGATGCTAAATGTGAGGGAAATATTTGCCTTTTGTAAAAGTCGATTTTTAGATTTTATTGTAGGCCTATAAGCCGTTGTACTAACGTTAATCTAAGGAGACACGCATGCGATGTTTTAATTATATATCGGGCTAGTCTTTTATTAACAGATCAAATACGTACAATTGAACCCGTGTAATTACCAAGAAAGCAGCTTAGCTGTTCTTTTCCTCTCTGGTAAGCGCATTGACGCAGCTCAGAGTGTATTTTCCTTCTGCTCTTTTGCGTATAAGGATCTTATGTAGTTCTTAAGTAATCACCCTCGCCTCTGAGCCGATTTAAAGACGACAGGAAAAGGTCTCGTCAATAAACAACTAACTGACCATGGATAGCCTTAGTTGGCATAGTCCTACACAAAAATACAATCCAATAGGTCATGTTAAAACATTTGCTATCGGATGGTTTAGACACTTAATATTAATAGGCCTTTACTAAACATGCTCGTATAAAATTGAACGTTTATATTAAATTATGTAGACCTATTTTATCTATTAGGCTATTATTTATGTATTTATTTACAACTGGGTCACCAAAAACGAATAACTAACTAATCCTTGTCTTTTGTGAATAATGCTGGGTTGAAAATGTTTTTGATTGTTCTATAATAACACTAAGTGTGTAATAATAATAATAATAATAATAATGCATAGTTATTAGCATAGAATAACACTGATCTTCTGCGTTACTTTTAAGACCTTGACCATATTATTATTATTATTATTGCACGAAATGTGCGTGCGTATGCCTATTGGTAAGATTAATTACAAAGATATAATTTCATGGACTTTATTTGTTGATTTGGAATGAATTGCAAACAATTTAGGACTAGTGCATTTTTTTGACAGGAGTTATGCCAACTGTAGGCCTATATGGTAGTGCAATAGCCTACCCTAAAATAATTATTTTATTTTCAGACTTCCAGGAATGGAGTCGATACCCAATCAACAACCAGCGGGACGAGACTCCAGCTCTTCCCCCAGCTCCAAGCAGGACGTTCAGCCCTTCTCCAGCCCCATCTCCCTGAAGCCTAACCAAGTCAGCGAGACCGCGTTGTATGGAGTGCACATCGTGTCTTTGGTCATAGATGGCCAGGAAAGACTTTGCTTGGCGCAGATATCCAACACATTGCTAAAAAACTACAGTTACAACGAAATCCATAACCGACGCGTTGCTCTTGGAATCACCTGCGTCCAGTGCACGCCCGTCCAGCTCGAGATACTGAGGCGCGCTGGCGCCATGCCAATCTCCTCGCGGCGCTGCGGTATGATCACCAAGCGGGAGGCGGAGAGGCTATGTAAATCATTCCTAGGTGCTCACAACCCACCAAAGCTACCGGAAAATTTCGCTTTTGATGTCTCTCATGAATGCGCTTGGGGAAGCAGAGGTAGCTTCATACCTGCAAGGTATAACAGCTCGAGGGCCAAGTGCATTAAATGCACATATTGCAACATGTATTTTTCCCCGAATAAATTCATATTCCACTCCCATCGCACTCCCGAGTCAAAGTATACACAGCCAGACGCAGCAAACTTCAATTCGTGGAGGCGCCATCTCAAACTAACAGACAAAAGCTCGTCGGATGATGTTGCCCACGCGTGGGAGGATGTTAAAGCGATGTTCAACGGGGGAAGTCGTAAGAGGACGCTACCTATGAGTGGATCATCCATGTCCTCTCCTTTGAAGTCACATTCCACCAGTAACCCAACCCAAAGAAGTTCCCCTGAGGTACCCCATAAAGCGTTGCGCTGTGACGAAGACCGAGGTAGGCCTAACATCAGTCTGTCAAATGGTGTCCGGAACTACCCGGTTATCCCTGTGCCCAGCAAGAGCTTTGGGATGCTTCAAAAGATCCCGCCACCGCTCTTCCCCCACCCGTATGGATTCCCTGCGTTTGGACTGTGTCAAAAGAAGGACGACGGAGTGGGAGAGACAATTAAAACCAACGTTTCGGGTGTCTTTTGGCCAGGAGCAAAGGACAGTATCTATCCCTCTTTCCCGATGTTCTGGCCTACAGCCGGTGGCCTACCGATGCCACCGTATCAACAGTCACCAGCCAAACCACCCACAGAGCTCTTAAGTGTCCGACAGAGTGATCTCGAGTTATCGGATCAAAGTGACCGGTGCGCAAACACACCTAAGGATAGCTTTCACGACAGCGAGCGGTGCTCCAGCTCACAATCCACCCGGAACGACGAGGATAAATCCGGGGATGAGGCCCGGTCGACGGAAGGACCCCCCACAACTCCACGGAAGATAAATTACATCTCTGCGTTCAGACCTGTGGTGAAAGACGCCGAAAGCATTGCAAAGCTATACGGCAACAGGGACACGTACAGCGTTGTGCGCTCTGGTTACCTATCGCCAGATTTCGTGAGTGAAAGTTCTAGCTATAGGTCTATGTCCCCGGATGTGGATAGCGCGGACGACCCAGACGTTGACGTGGAGTCAAACAGGGCACAAGAGGATGAAGAGTCAGTCCAACTGTCCGTGGAGGACCGTCAGAGTCCCCCGCCCCTCAACTCAGCCCATTCCGGGCCTGAAGATAGTCAAGAGCTGGGGACAAGTCCAGGGCCACACCCGGAAGATCCCCACTCCGGGTCCTCTGATGACGAGAGGCACGGTGGACAGGTGTCAGAGCGCCATGATACACCGGTGTACGAAGTAAGTGTGCCACGGTCCATATGAGTGTTGTGATGTTCAATCAATTTACGCACACGTTTGTAAAATAATTTAGTCATCAATCCACAGAGACGTGTTTGGATCTCATATGATAATGGGCGGTCCTGTAAGTGCATGGGCATAAAGCATGATCATCATGCTATATTTAATGTTCCAATAGTCATAGGCCTATGCCATTTTACATTTACATTTTAGTCATTTAGCAGACGCTCTTATCCAGAGCGACTTACAGTAGTGAATGCATACATTTCATTTTATTTTTTTTTCCTGTGCTGGCCCCCTGTTGGAATCGAACCCACATCCCTGGCGTTGCAAACACCATGCTCTACCAACTGAGCTACAGGGAAGGCTTTCATACCTGCAATATAGGATGTTGATATGGCTGGCAGCTGTTAACAGTTTGAAGCCTAAACAGTAGGCTAATGTGATGTATTCAACGCGTTTTTGCAAGGTGATTTCATATTTTGGTCAAATGAAAACAAAAACTTATATGAACTATATCCAGGACTTCTCGCATGGGGTTTTATTGTGCTGTTGAAACCCCTGACATTACAGAAGGCTGAGCCTGTTTAGACATACATTGGCAGGTTGGAACAAATATGGAAATTATCTTTTGTTAAAATACATTTTGGCAATGACATTTACAAAAAAGACCATCGTCCCAATATGAAAGAGATTGAGAATGGAGTAGGCCTGTTTTAATAAGGTCGCTGAGTGGGAGCCTTGGTCTGTGTCTTGTCTTTTGTTCTAAAGATAATTCAAGTGGTTCTGTTTTGGAGTGTTTACTGCGAGCCTTGTAGTGTGTTGGGAAAAGGTTAGGCCTGCGTCGGCCTCGTCCTAATGTCAGTCAAACTGCAATTTAGATAGGTGGACAACAATTGAATTACTTCCCTATAATTATAAATTGGAGACGTGTCACGTGGGTATATCCGCTCAAAGAATTGCTTGTGAAATTAAGAGAATTATAGATAATTGCAGTTGCATTGACTATAATGGCGATGGTTAATTTTGCAGGTGTACACACATGAAAAGGATGGACACATGCCTTTGAACGGTCCATCTACGTTTGGATCAAAACATAGCAGCCCATTGCAATCGAACGGTAGGTCTATTATTTTGCATAGTACATATTCATGGTATAGTTTCTGTATGCAAATAGGCACGTCGCTTATTACTGTCTCTCTTTATCAGGTGTCCTCCATGTTTCCGACCCACATAAACAACGTTCTCCTACAAGAGAGGACGTTCCACAGAGAGCCTTTCAGGACCAAGCAAAGGAAAGCCCACCATGTGAGTCTCTCTCTCTGAGTGTGTGTGTGTGTAAGTGTGTAAAAGTTTAGTAGGCCTGCCATGGTAATATAGCCTGTTGTATTATATTTTATGTTAGGAAATTGTTAGCCGAAGGTTTCTCACTTTTTACTGTTCCAAATATGATAATTTATAACAGAAAATTGAGTAAATTAGATGAATTAATGAGCTGATGCCATCTTTAATATTTCTCTTGCAGGCGATGGGGCATTACGTCAGCATGACGTCAGTAGGATCCACGAAAAAGATATCGAAAACATGGCTAAAGGTAATCATTTGACTTTTATCAATGATCATTGACATTTGTTTATATTGATTAGCCTAATGCAAAACGACCGACAAGTAGGCCTCGCCTCGTTTCAAGTCATTAGATCTCATCGTAAATTGAACAAAGCAAGGTGGAAATCACTAAACATAATTGTCGGTTCTGTGAATTAAAAACAAATCATATTTAGCATTGAATTGACAGAGTTATATTTTAAACATAACGAACACGTGTGAATGCGGCTCTATTTGTAGCTCTACTTCCTCAAAGCCTACAATTTCAACATTCGAAAAAACCCTCGTGCTGTTTATTATAAGCCTTTTCATGGAACATGAGAACAATTTTCCATGTTAGTCTTGTGTAGGCTACTACGTGTGGAATCCCCAGTCTAACATGTTAGACAGGTGAGATTTTCCCTTCCATATCTAGGTACTGCACTAACAAAATAATACCTATAATGATCTGTCTAATAATCTATTTATTTTAATCGCTTGATAAAAAAATGTTATGCCTACAGCTTAACACAAGTTTGCACGGTCACGTTTGAATTGTTTTTCATTCGTTAACCTCCTCTAATGTTAAATTATGAGAAACGGAATTGTTCTACTTATTGTAACACGAAATCGTTTTTCCACTATTAATATTTTAACGAGCCCAGCCATTAAGCTGCGGCGCTCGAGCCTCTAACCCCGAGGCGGTGGAGCTAATTATTTAGCAATACCATGCTTGGAGACACAGTGAGGCTAAACGACTGTTAGCGTTCCAACCATAGGCCTTCTGATAATAGTTATTACGATACTATAGGGAAATAAACCACGGAGAACATTGTGGTTGTTTTTACCCATAGGCTTGTATTGTATTAGGCCTGTAATCAAAATCAAATGCTTTAATTGTTGAACAGGCTATCTAAGATAGGTCTGCAATATATAGGCCTAGTATGTGGAAAGCCACATTTGGAATTTACTGCTTTGCCTATTGCCTTTTTACAACGACGATTATGATAATGGTGATGACCGCTTCGTTTTGCAGAGGAACTTCAGAAACAGCTTGTCGAACAAGTGGAGCTCAGAAAAAAGTTGGAACGCGAATTTCAAAGTTTAAAAGGTAGGACGCTTTATTGTCCTACTGCTTAAACATACATAGAGTCGAGGTACACCTGAGATGAAAGATTTACACGGGGGAAACAGGCGTAACTCGAGCTCTTAAAGTAAAACAATATATATACTTTATTTTTTAAGAGTTAAAGTCATTCACGTTTCCACCATCTTGGCCTGTATCAGTGAGTTTAAACATAAAAAGACATACAGCAAACATATTGACTACAATGAAGCAAACATTAGTGGACAGCGGCATGGTGCTGAAATGGAAGTACATTATTGTTTAGCTTCAAAAGCGAGAGCTGCTCCTGTTTCCCACACAGTGAGGTCTTTATTTTAATGTAGTGATTTTAATTTCCATATGTCATAATGTTGAGAACCCATTAGGCTCAAATTATGTTATTTGGACTTGCGCACTGTGTTAATAGTAGCTGTCTGCTTGCTCACTATGCAGATAATTTTCAGGACCAAATGAAGAGGGAACTGTCCTACAGAGAAGAGATGGTCCAACAGCTTCATATTGTCCGAGGTGAGTCTCCAGGAAAAATAATCGGAATATGCTAAACGGTCAGTGTTTTAATAAATTAAATAATATGTCCCGACCTAAATTGAATGAAGTGACCCATATCGTTCTAGCATTGATGTTGTAAAGTATGAAAACATGCATGTAAAAGAACAGTCATACTGACTTTGTGCTTCCTTGTACCACACAAGAATGAAGAGGGGAAAGTGACACTTGCATAAATTCGGTCATTAGAATTAGGCTGCATGTCCACAATCTACAAATAATAGCTTACCATTCCTGTAAAATAGTCAACATTTTTCGCGATTTGACTGGAAATTGTCGAATGAACTGCAATAATATCAAACCATAGAGAGATTGATTTCGCTGTGTTTTGTTTGTAAATGTTATTTTCTCCTAAATCACACACTGGAAAATGTAAAAGGCAGACCATTACGTATCGGCGTATCAGTTACATACAGTAGACGACAACAGCTGATGCCGCCCTTTCACGGATAGACTAGTTCTAGAGTTACTGGAACGCAGTAGTGTAAATACACACTTCAACTACACTAAGAGGTCACTCAAAATACCCGAGGGCGAACAACATAAATTACAGTCATCCATTTCAAAGTTTACAAACCACCGCTTTGTAGCTCAATTATTGCGTTTTTTTTCTTATTCATTTGTTGTTTGCTTAGACACTTTGTGCAGCGAGTTGGATCAAGAAAGAAAGGCGCGTTATGCAATACAACAGAAGCTAAAAGGTAATTTATATGGTCCAAAAACAGAACATGTATCCAGTTTCAGTCCATTTGTGAATTAATTCAATGGCTAGCTGGGCAAGAGCATAGCCTTCTAATGGACTTTGAATATGACTAGTAATATTTGTCAAATTATTGTCCAACCGTACCTATGCAAGTGCTACTTTTTATTCTTCGCTAGCATGTGTGTCCTTATGATATGCAAATTCATAGCACATTTGATATTGCTAAGAAATACTGTGACATGTAGACTGAACTTAGAGGAAAGAACGACTATAGAATACATAGTGTGGATAGAAATACAACAAATACATTTAATCTGCCCAGTGTTTGAAGTGACACATCCCCTTTCTCCCTAGAAGCTCATGACGCCCTGCACCACTTCTCCTGCAAGATGCTGACCCCTCGCCACTGTACTGGAGCCTGTACTTTCAAACCCCCTCTGCTGCCTCCATAATAGACCACAAGACCCCCCACTGACTCCAGTACAGCTCACTGCAGCCAAAAAGAGAGAGACCCACCTCAAGTAGTCACAGTCTCTCCGTAACTTCTTTACCTTTGCCCTCCCTCACCAGTCATCCAAGGATTCACAACCTGTGTACACACTCCAGCTCTATTTATTTAACACAGAAGAAGTGGCTATGGAGGTTAGGAGAACTAGACCTTCCATTGAAAAGAACTCTTGAAGATACACTAAGACCAAACGACTGGTCCATTGTATGTGTTGTATTTATAGACAGTTATCAAGTTGTAAAGAGCTCTTGATATGGACACAGCAAGTCCCTTTGAATCATAATCCATTGCTCTTTATATATCCCGTATATATATATAAATATATATATGTGGAGATGTGCAATGAGTTGTATAATGTGATATTTCATAAGTAACACGAACCCTAGCATTCTTGGGTTGTTTTACCACATTATCTATGTGTTTTTACATATATGTATTTGTGTTTAAGTTAGTCGTTAATCTGTTCTGTCCATCTGAAACATTTAACAATGTATATTATTGATGTAAAGCACTTTAAAAATTGGCAACATTACTACTGATCTGGACCACACTGTACTAAGAAATAAAGTAAACTCTGTTAAGCATCTAATGTATAGAATACACTTCCTTCTAATGCAGCGTTTCCCAAATGCTTGACCAGGGGGATCCAAAGGTGGTGCACCCTTCTAGTTTTTTGTCCTAGCCCTAACACACCTGATTCAAATCAAAGGCTTGATGATGAATTGTTGATTATTGACTCAAGTGTGTGAGTGTTGTTCCAAAACAAAAATGTGCACGGCTTTGGGTCCCCAGGACCAGGAAGGGGAAACACTGTTCTAATGGCACCAACATTTATTCTAGCACTTATTTCGAAGTAACCAATGACCTTTCAACCTTGAGCTAATTAAAAAGGTTCCATTTGCCTAAAATGTCACCCAACAGATGAGTCTTTTACAGTGAATAGAATGTTCATTCAGTCTCAACTATGATTGTTTTTAATCATACATAGATACCATGTACAGGATATTCATTATAAAAGGTATATTTCTTCCGTATGATTTGAGCATTCGGTTACAAGACACACCCAGCTTCTGTTGTACTTAATAAAGGGTTTGAATCATGGTCAGAACCCTACCATACATTAAATAAACCACAGGCACAGAAACCAAACCTATTTGTTGTGTATTTTATTATGTCTTGTAGGCTTTATTTTGTCATGTCAATCCTTTGTGCATGGCAAGAGTTATGAGTGGGGATGAGATTAAAGGAAACCAAGACGCCACGTAAAGAGACTTGAAACTGCCATTTGTGACTGAATTCCATGTTGTGCAGTTGATTTCTGTAACTATTCTTTTTTTTATCAATTCCAAGTCAGTTGGTTATTTTCTCCACGATATATAAGACCTTTAAAAAGTGTTATTGTGACCCCATTAAGGGCCAATAAGACTCATGTATGTATTATATCAGAAATTAATGTAAAATACGATTAAAAAGTGAATCCTATTTTTGCCTTGTCTCTTAATAGGAACGATACTGACACCTGCTGGAACATTTAAGAAATAACAACCTGATTTAAAATTAATTTAGCATCCAGGTTGTTGAATTTTTTGTTTTATATCATATCAAACGACTCATTCCATACATGGGCTGTCTCAGAAGTCCAGTCAAGTTATGTTCGACATTCTGTCAGGGGAATAGCCCTGTTTAATAGTGAAATCTAATTATTCTGATGTGAAGCCTAATAGCTATTGATTAAATGCTCTTTAGATGGCCCTCTGTCCCTAGGCACAAGAGAGTAAGAGAGATGCTCGCATAATGGCAGTGATGCATGTTGAATATGAATTTTTTTTGACAGTAATTGCTCCCCACATGAAGGCACCTTTTCATTTGAATACTAACCACTCGTGTGGGTATTGTAACATGTTTACACAAGGTATACTGAAGAAGTTGTTTATGAACCGTAGTTTTCATGTTCCTGTTCCATCCACGTGAGAATGGCATTGAACACAAGTGATGTGATCATTTTTTGCTGTTGTACATGGTTTATTTAAGATCAGGAACACAGTATCGATATGATCATTTATATAGTTACTGGCTTGTTAAGCCTCATAATATCACAAACTATTCAACATTTGACTCGGCACAACTTCACAAGTTCAACTGACATTTGAGTGAAATACTGACATAGTGACATTGATTACATTACAATGATTAACAGATACCGTTGAAGTAGGATTATTTTTCAGTTTTTATCATGATATTTTTTAAGATATATTTTAGTATGACTGTATACATGATTGTGAGAAGCCATGAATAAAAGTCTTGTTAAATTATAAGAATGAACAGACCACATAACCCATTACACCCTTGGTAAATAGTATCGGAGGGCTGCCCTCAATACAAAACAATACTCTTTTGAAAGTCGCTCAAACTGTTTGTCGTGGTACGCCCAAACATATAAAAGCCCACTTAAATATCAGGTGTAATGAGTGAACCCATTTTTCACAGTGAATGATTTCAGATTTATTTGCTTTTTTGTTACAATTGTTCAAAATGGCCCGGCCAAACATGAGAATGAAAGGGTATGGTTTGTACATCATAGCAGTACAAGTTTATCAACCTATTAGAGTGGCCATGAAATAATGTTTGTTCCTGTTCATTATGCCAACATCGGTCATAGAATCTAACTCTAAATGACTCCTTTGACAAAGACCAATACAAAGTTAACCTGCACTGGTCCTGTCACTGTAGACATCACATTGAACAGGTGGGGACTGGAAAATGTTCAAATACCCCTCCACATGAGCCTTCTATGGTTGACTAAAGTCATCCGTAATGGATTTGTGTCATCAATCATTACATTGAAGATGAATTGCATTGTTAGGGAGTAACGTACTCCACCCAGTGTTCTATTCATGCCCCTCTTAGGGAGAAGGAGTAGCCATGTCTGGTATAACCAAAGAAAATGCATAGATATCAGTACAACACTGGAAAGCTGGGGGGCATTATCTTATTCATGATTAGATATAACATAGTCATATTAACCATTTTCATGAGGACTTTGGGGGCTCTATAAATGTCAGAAAAATAGTGGGGAATCTGTATTTACCATAGTCTGAATTACAATGGAGATAGTGCCATCTACTGGACAATGAAGATCGTGACATCTATTGGCTCATGAATGTCCAGCATTTATAAAGTAAAGTCGGTAGGTCCCTATTCTGAAGCAGTGCCCAATCCCACTGCTTTCTCGTTCCAAACTAGTTTTCTGTTGCTGCGTGTTTACCAATCCTATTGGAACTCATTTATTGGGTGCTTTAGACACCTTGTTAGTCTATATTATAAAGATGTATTCAGGGTGGGCAACGTTCTAAAATGTTTGTAGTTGAAGAGAGAGTACACTATGAACTGTTTTAAAAGGTCCAATGCAGCCGTTTTTATCTCCATATCAAATCATATCTGGATAACAATTAAGTACTTTACTGTGATTGTTTTCAATTAAACTGGTCAAAAATAAACAAAAATTGCTTCTTAGTGAAGGGCAATTTCTCAAGCAAGAATTTAGCTAGGATTGTCTGGGAGTGGTCTGAGTGAGGAGGGGACAACTGAACATGTAGCTATTATTGGCAGAGGTTTGGAACTCTCTGTCTTATTGGTCTATTAAAGGGATTCTCCGGTACTCTTGTATACTTTTTAGCCAGTAGTTCTGAAAGTAGTACTCACATGCTAAAAGTGTTCCCCCGAAAATGGTGTACTATGTCACATGTGCAGATATATGCACCAAGTCATTGCTGTCTCTCTCGCTCTGCTGTGGGTGCATCATGTGCCTCTTGCTAGCTTTCAAATACAGCATATGGTGAGGGGCTGAAGCTCATTGGTTGAAGTCAAAGTGCTAGGGGGCTGGCCCATGTGGTGGAAAACTTCGGGAAAATGGGGCAGTACAGCTTCCAGAAAAATAGTTGCGTTATTCAAACTAGGGATTTTGTGGCTAATTGAGGTAAGAAAGTAATTCTACTCATAGATCATGCATGTATGAACTACACAACCTCACTAAACGGGCGATATCATAATTCTCACAATTTCGCAGTATTATTCCAACCTCAGTGTGGAAATACACAACATGGCCAAAAGTATGCTCGTCGAACATCTCATTCCAAAATCATGGGCATTAATATTGGAGTTGGTCCCCCCTTTGCTACTATAATAACATTCTCCACTCTTCTGGGAAGGCTTTCCACTAGATGTTGGAACATTGCTGTGGGCATTGCTTCCACTCAGCCACAAGAGCATTAGTGAGGCCGGGCACTAATTTTGGGCGATTAGGCCTGGCTTGCAGTCGGTGTTCCAATTCATCCCAAAGATGTTCCAAGGGGTTGAAGTCAGGGCTCTGTGCAGGCAAGTCAAGTTCTTCCACACCAATCTCGAAAAAACATTTCTGTATGGACCTCGCTTTATACACGGGGGCATTGTCATGCTGAAACAGGAAAGGGCCTTCCCAAACTTTTGCCACAAAGTTGGAAGCACAGAATTGTCTAGAATGTCATTGTATGTTGTAGTGTTAAGATTTCCCTTTACTGGAACTAAGGGGCCTAGCCCGAACTATGAAAAACAGCCCCAGACCTTTATTCCTCCTCCACCAAACTTTACAGTTGGCACTATGCATTCGGGCACGTAGCATCCCCCTGGCATCCGCCAAACCCAAATTCGTCCTGTGGATTGTCAGATGATGAAGCGTGATTCATCTCTCCAGAGAAAGTGTTTCCACTGCTCCAGAATTCAATGGCGGCGAGCTTTACACCACTCCAGCCGACGCTTGGCATTGTGCATAGTGATCTTAGGCTTTTGTGCGGCTGCTCGGCCATGGAAACCCATTTCACGAAGCTCCCGACGAACAGTTCTTGTGCTGACGTTGCTTCCAGAGACAGTTTGGAACTCGGTAGTGAGTGCTGCAACCGAGGACAGATGATTTTTATTTTTATGCGCTTTCTGTGAGAGTGTGTGGCCTACCACTTCATGGCTGAGCCGTTAATGCTCCTAGAAGTTTCCACTTAACAATAACAGCCCTTACAGTTGACCGGGGTAGCTCTAGCAGGGCAGAAATTTGATGAACTGACTTGCTGGAAATGTGGCATCCAATGTCGGTGCCACGTTAAAAGTCACTGAGCGCTTCAGTAAAGCCATTCTACTGCTAATGTTTGTCTATGGAGATTGCATGCCTGTGTGCTCGATTTTATACACCTGTCAGAAACGGGTGTGGCTGAAATAGCCGAATCCACTCATTTGAAGACGTGTCCACATACTTTTGTAATATATAGTGTATATATAAAACAGGAAAATCCCATTTTTGACTGCACTAAATCGTTTCAAGCATATCTCAAGAACTGTTTTTGTTACGAATTGACTCTTATCAGCACCTCACAACCCTTTCAATCTGCACAGCCCACTCCCTATCTCCCAGGAGCTTGCCTGAGTGTCAGGGGGCACCATAAACCTAGGCCTTTAACCGGCCTCTCAAACTCTCTCTGACCTGTGTGACTTGACCCTGATTGGTTGCTAAGGGGCACGTTGTCAGAGGGCACGATACCTGACAGCTCTTCTCACTGTGCAGCCCACTGTCCCCTGACTTCTCCTCTGAGTGGACTTGTGGGATGGAGTGTGTGCAGAAGTACTTTAATATTGTTGTTGTAACTTTGTGTGTTTACTGTTACTGATAGTTGTTTGATGATATATGTTTTTATTATACAGTCCTGTGCTACTTTATTACCAGTCCAGTCCATTCTGGTGTATTCTGGATCCATTTGCTTATCCTGTTGTATCCATTGCATTTATTAATTATTTTCCTGTTTAACAGATAACCACATCCTTTCCACATCTATTCCCTGTCTTGAGAGAGAGCTATCAGCCTAGAAGCAGAGTCGCTCTCTTTTGTGGAGGAAATGATGTACAAAATTTATATGGAGAGAACTCCATTACAAAGAACAAGTAGGTGTTTGGGAGAGGAAAATGCAAACAAGAAACATTGTTAGAATCAATTAAGACATTATAATGGCATTGGTGTCTGTGCTGCACAGGTAGCTTGGTTTTGTTGCATGTTGCATTGATTGAGGACATTTATTTATTTATTTTATTTTATTTCACCTTTATTTAACCAGGTAGGCAAGTTGAGAACAAGTTCTCATTTACAATTGCGACCTGGCCAAGATAAAGCAAAGCAGTTCGACAACATACAAAAACACAGAGTTACACATGGAGTAAAACAACATACAATCAATGATGCAGTAGAAAAAAAATAAGACTATATACAATGTGAGCAAATGATGTGAGATAATGGAGGTAAAGGCAAAAAAAATGCCATGGTGGCAAAGTAAATAAAGTATGGCAAGAAAAACACTGGAATGGTAGATTTGTAGTTTGAAGAAAGTTAAAAGTTAAAATATAAATAATATGGTGCAAAGGAGCAAAATAAATAAAATAAATAAATACAGTAGGGGAAAAGGTAGTAGTTTGGGCTCAATTAAAGATGGGCTATGTACAGGTGCAGAGATCTGTGAGCTGCTCTGACAGCTGGTGCTTAAAGCTAGTGAGGGAGATAAGTGTTTCCAGTTTTAGAGATTTTTGTAGTTCGTTCCAGTCATTGGCAGCTGAGAACTGGAAGGAAAGACGACCAAAGGAGGAGTTGGCTTTAGGGGTGACCAGAGAGATATACCTGCTGGAGCGCGTGCTACAGGTGGGTGCTGCTATGGTGACCAGTGAGCGGAGATAAGGGGGGACTTTACCTAGCAGGGTCTTGTAGATGACCTGGAGCCAATGTGTTTGGCGACGATTATGAAGTGAAGGCCAGCCAACGAGAGCATACAGGTCGCAGTGGTGGGTTGTATATGGGGCTTTGGTGACAAAACGGATGGCACTGTGATAGACTGCATCCAGCTTGTTGAGTAGGGTATTGGAGGCTATTTTGTAAATGACATCGCCGAAGTCGAGGATTGGTAGGATGGTCAGTTTTACGAGGGTATGTTTGGCAGCATGAGTGAAGGATGCTTTGTTACGAAATAGGAAGCCAATTCTAGATTTCACTTTGGATTGGAGATGATTGATGTGAGTCTGGAAGGAGAGTTTACAGTCTAACCAGACACCTAGGTATTTGTAGTTGTCCACAAATTCTAAGTTAGAACCGTCCAGAGAAGTTATGCTGGATGGGCGGGCAGGTGCAGGCAGCGATCGGTTGAAGAGCATGCATTTAGTTTTACTTGTGTTTAGGAGCAGTTGGAGACCACGGAAGGAGAGTTGAATGGCATTGAAGCTCGTCTGGAGGGTTGTTAACACAGTGTCCAAAGAAGGGCCAGAAGTATACAGAATGGTGTCGTCTGCGTAGAGGTGGATCAGAGATTCACCAGCAGCAAGAGCGACATCATTTATGTATACAGAGAAAAGAGTTGGCCCAAGAATTGAACCCTGTGGTACCCCCATAGAGACTGCCAGAGGTCCAGACAGTAGGCCCTCCGATTTGACACACTGAACTCTGTCAGAGAAGTAGTTGGTGAACCAGGCGACGCAATCGTTTGAGAAACCAAGGCTACTAAGTCTGCCGATGAGGATGTGGTGATTAACAGAGTCAAAAGCTTTGGCCAGGTCAATGAATACGGCAGCACAGTAATGTTTCTTATCGATGGCGGTTAAGATGTCGTTTAGGACCTTGAGCGTGGCTGAGGTGCACCCATGACCAGCTCTGAAACCAGATTGCATAGCGGAGAGGGTGCGGTGGGATTCAAAATAGTCGGTAATCTGTTTGTTGACTTGGCTTTCGAAGACCTTAGAAAGGCAGGGTAGGATGGATATAGGTCTGTAGCAATTTGGGTCAAGAGTGTCACCTCCTTTGAAGAGGGGGATGACAGCAGCTGCTTTCCAATCTATGGGAATCTCAGACGACACGAAAGAGAGGTTGAACAGGCTAGTAATAGGGGTTGCAATAATTTCGGCAGATAATTTTAGAAAGAAAGGGTCCAGATTGTCAAGCCCAGCTGATTTGTAGGGGGCCAGATTTTGCAGCTCTTTCAGAACATCAGCTGAATGGATTTGGGAGAAGGAGAAATGGGGGAGGCTTGGGCGAGTAGCTGTGGGGGGTGCAGTGCTGTTGAATGCAGTAGGGGTAGTTAGGTGGAAAGCATGGCCAGCCGTAGAAAAATGCTTATTGAAATTCTCAATTATAGTGGGCTTATCGGTGGTGACAGAGTTTCCTATCCTCAGTGCAGTGGGCAGTTGGGAGGAGGTGTTCTTATTCTCCATGGACTTTACAATGTCCCAGAACTTTTTAGAGTTGGAGTTGCACGAAGCAAATTTCTGTTTGAAAAAGCTAGCCTTGGCGTTTCTAACTGCCTGTGTGTATTGGTTTCTAACTTCCCTAAAAAGTTGCATATCGCGGGGGCAGTTCGATGCTAATGCAGAACGCCACAGGATATTTTTGTGTTGGTTAAGGGCAGTCAGGTCTGGGGAGAACCAAGGGCTATATCTGTTCCTGGTTCTAAATTTCTTGAAAGGGGCATGCTTATTTAAGATGGAGAGGAAGGCATTTTTAAAAAATAACCAGGCATCCTCTACTGACGGGATGAGGTCAATATCCTTCCAGGATACCAGGGCCAGGTCGATTAGAAAGGCTTGCTCGTTGAAATGTTTCAGGGAGCGTTTGACAGTGATGAGTGGAGGTCGTTTGACCGCTGACCCACCGCTGACATCAAAGTGTCATGTCAATTAAACGTATCTCTTGAAACGGAATATGGGATGGATTATATCTACTGCATAACTAACACAGTTTTAAGCACTCAAACAACGTTTCAGGTATTTTAAATACACCCAATGAGCGCAAGCACGTAGCGTAGTGGTCGGCACGTCACATTACGTCATCACGCCTGCACTAGGAATTGCAAGATGGCGGAGAGTGCGGAATTGAAGGTAAAAGCGCAGCTTGAAATCATTATAAATGTAAACGGTTAGCAAACGATATAATGCCAACGCAGGTCTTCGCATGTGTAATTTAAACGACAAGGAACTAATTTGAATGTGAATTTATGTGTATTGTTTGTGCATAAGGATAACTTTAAAGGAATTCACTATAAGGCGAAAGCTGGAACATGTTATTGTTGATGTTGAGAGAGACCCGCTCGTTCGTTAGCGATCTCCTGCATAGAATATCTTTATTAGCTAGCTAGCGGAATAATTAAAAGTATTTTTCCTTTTCGGTCCATGTAAATTTTGTAGACATTTAGTTAAAAAGTATCTTATGACAATGATGGGTCGTAGTTGACTGTTTGAATGAGGATGCCTTTATCAGTTAATTAGTTGGTCAGCGTTGGGAGAGGGGCGAGCGGGCTTGACGTTCTGTCAAGCTAGTGAACAGAGGCTGGCGATGGGAGAACGACCAAATGTGCTTCTTGCTAGTTTAGGCTACTATTCAAGCGTTTTCAGTTTTATCAATTTCTCAAGACGCATAAAAGTATGCACTTTTAATGGTGTAACAGTGACAAGATGTTCTAATTTGAAAACATTTTGTAGCCTGGGTAGTTAGGTAACTTTTACATAGCGGTGTGGAGAAAAAGTGAATGCATTTTTATTTCCCCAGCTGACTATCACCGAGTCAAAGTGATAGATGTTGTTAAACGTGTAGCAATGTTCTTTTGATATGTTGATATCCTTGAACACGTTTTAACTTTATGCTAATCTTAACACGTTGCTATGCATTCAAATCAAATGTTATTAGTCACATGCGCCGAATACAACAGGTGCTGACTTTACAGTGAAATGCTTACTTACAGGCTAGGCTCTAACCAACAGTGCGGTTTCAATAAATACGGATAAAAGTAACAAGTAATTAAAGAGCAGCAGTAAAAAATAAAATAATATGTACAGGGGTGCCGGTATTACAGTTCAAGTTCTGGTAACTTGTTTTGTTAGTTCAGCCCTAATTTACCCTAGCCCAAGATCTCCTCTTTAAGGTCCAATGACCATATGTTATTTTCACAGGTATACTGTCTCTGACAGCCAAATACTCCATCTGAACGGGAATCAATGATACGATTCTAGAAGCATAAAGCCCTTTACTTTCATATCACATCAAAATAATTCTACAAATACAAAATATACACTTACTGCACACTGTTTTAACTGGCTTCATCACAGTTGCCGCCGACAGTATTTTTCAGTGACAACACGTTTCTGCGGCCTTCCGTTACACACAGGTATTCGGAGCATGCTAGATAGTTAAGGCGCGCTGTAACTTGGAGATATGGCCGTGTGGGAACTCTAACCATATAAAGATGTGTATCAATTTAACCTTTTTTGCAAATGATTTCTCGCTGATATGAAAGATAAGGTTCGTATGCTTCCAAAACCGTACCACAAGCGATGCTTATTCGTGTTCAGGCCGAGCGCTGGGGTTCTTAAACTCCCCTGTACAGAAGATGCCTTCTTCCAATTACTCTTATGCATAATGTAATGGAACTGAGAGGCGTAATGTAATGGAACTGAGAGGCGTAATGTAATGGAACTGAGAGGCGTAATGTAATGGAACTGAGAGGCGTAATGTAACGCAGTGGAACTGAGAGGCGTAACGCAACGCAGTGGAACTGAGAGGCGTAACGCAACGCAGTGGAACTGAGAGGCGTAACGCAACGCAGTGGAACTGAGAGGCGTAACGCAACGCAGTGGAACTGAGAGGCGTAACGCAACGCAGTGGAACTGAGAGGCGTAACGCAACGCAGTGGAACTGAGAGGCGTAACGTAACGCAGTGGAACTGAGAGGCGGAACGGAACTGAGAGGCGTAACGGAACGTAATGGAACTGAGAGGCGTAACGTAATGGAACTGAGAGGCGTAACGGAACGGAACTGAGAGGCGTAACGTAACGGAACTGAGAGGCGGAACGTAACGCAGTGGAACTGAGAGGCGGAACGTAACGCAGTGGAACTGAGAGGCGGAACGTAACGCAGTGGAACTGAGAGGCGGAACGTAACGCAGTGGAACTGAGAGGCGGAACGTAACGCAGTGGAACTGAGAGGCGGAACGTAACGCAGTGGAACTGAGAGGCGGAACGGAACGCAGTGGAACTGAGAGGCGTAACGGAACGGAACTGAGAGGCGTAACGGAACGGAACTGAGAGGCGTAACGGAACGGAACTGAGAGGCGTAACGGAACGTAATGGAACTGAGAGGCGTAACGCAACGCAGTGGAACTGAGAGGCGTAACGCAACGCAGTGGAACTGAGAGGCGGAACGTAACGCAGTGGAACTGAGAGGCGGAACGGAACTGAGAGGCGTAACGGAACGTAATGGAACTGAGAGGCGTAACGTAATGGAACTGAGAGGCGTAACGTAATGGAACTGAGAGGCGTAACGGAACGTAATGGAACTGAGAGGCGTAACGGAACGTAATGGAACTGAGAGACGGAACATAATGGAACTGAGAGGCGTAACGGAACGGGGTGGAACTGAGAGGCGTAACGGAACGTAATGGAACTGAGAGGCGTAACGGAACGTAATGGAACTGAGAGGCGTAACGGAACGTAATGGAACTGAGAGGCGTAACGTAATGGAACTGAGAGGCGTAACGCAACGCAGTGGAACTGAGAGGCGTAACGCAACGCAGTGGAACTGAGAGGCGGAACGCAACGCAGTGGAACTGAGAGGCGTAACGTAACGCAGTGGAACTGAGAGGCGGAACGGAACTGAGAGGCGGAACGTAATGGAACTGAGAGGCGTAACGTAATGGAACTGAGAGGCGTAACGGAACGGAACTGAGAGGCGTAACGTAATGGAACTGAGAGGCGTAACGGAACGTAATGGAACTGAGAGGCGTAACGGAACGTAATGGAACTGAGAGACGGAACGTAATGGAACTGAGAGGCGTGATCAAAGGCTACATTTATCCCTAAACTAATTGTCAGAAATGCAAACCTGCATAGCAACCTTTTGCCTCAATGATTTCTCTCAGCATTGCTGCATGGTGCCTTCAGAGCAGTTGCCTACTTGCCTTCCCCGAATTATTTCATTTAAAGCTTGTGTGGTTCATAATCTAGTGTACCTGGATCACCAATCAATAGCAATTGATTCAGATGTAGACATACTTCAGTTTTCTCACGTCAACCATTTGATTTGGAACAGTGTTTCAGACTGTGCTTTATTATGAGTAGTTGTCTCAGTCTGCACATCTATTGTGAGACATTGCAGCGGACAATATGAGTTAGGCCTAACTGACGATACCCGATGCTTGACAGGCACCATTTGAGCTGCTATTGATCTGAGGGATATTTTTCTACTTTTCTCCAAAGTGTTGCTATTGTTGTGTGCTTGGAAACTAAGTCCATATTAATGTCCTCGGGTGTATGTCTTCTACGGCACGGCATTGGTGTTTAACTTTTTATTCTTCACATACATTGTCTGTTGTTACTTTCTGTTCCTAAACGATGTCCAGGCTCAAACTCAGAGCAGATTGAGTTCGTATGACATGAGATTGCTTTCTATAAATAGTATTTCACCACTGATGATTAACGCTTCGTGTTTCTTGCAAATCATTACTCACACCAGAACAACAATACAGTGGAGGCAGTCAGTACATCAGATCAACACTACAGTGGAGGCAGTCAGTACATCAGATCAACACTACAGTGGAGGCAGTCAGTACATCAGATCATCACTACAGTGGAGGCAGTCAGTACACCAGATCAACACTACAGTGGAGGCAGTCAGTACACCAGATCATCACTACAGTGGAGGCAGTCAGTACATCAGATCATCATCACTACAGTGGAGGCAGTCAGTACATCAGATCAACACTACAGTGGAGGCAGTCAGTACACCAGATCATCACTACAGTGGAGGCAGTCAGTACATCAGATCAACACTACAGTGGAGGCAGTCAGTACATCAGATCAACACTACAGTGGAGGCAGTCAGTACACCAGATCAACACTACAGTGGAGGCAGTCAGTACACCAGATCAATACTACAGTGGAGGCAGTCAGTACATCAGATCATCATCACCACAGTGGAGGCAGTCAGTACATCAGATCAACACTACAGTGGAGGCAGTCAGAACACCAGATCAACACTACAGTGGAGGCAGTCAGTACACCAGATCAACACTACAGTGGAGGCAGTCAGTACATCAGATCAACACTACAGTGGAGGCAGTCAGTACACCAGATCAACACTACAGTGGAGGCAGTCAGCACATCAGATCATCATCACTACAGTGGAGGCAGTCAGTACATCAGATCAACACTACAGTGGAGGCAGTCAGTACATCAGATCAACACTACAGTGGAGGCAGTCAGTACATCAGATCAACACTACAGTTGAGGCAGTCAGTACATCAGATCATCACTACAGTGGAGGCAGTCAGTACATCAGATCATCACTACAGTGGAGGCAGTCAGTACATCAGATCAACACTACAGTGGAGGCAGTCAGTACATCAGATCAACACTACAGTGGAGGCAGTCAGTACATCAGATCAACACTACAGTGGAGGCAGTCAGTACACCAGATCAACACTACAGTGGAGGCAGTCAGTACACCAGATCAACACTACAGTGGAGGCAGTCAGTACACCAGATCAACACTACAGTGGAGGCAGTCAGTACATCAGATCAACACTACAGTGGAGGCAGTCAGTACACCAGATCAACACTACAGTGGAGGCAGTCAGTACATCAGATCAACACTACAGTGGAGGCAGTCAGTACATCAGATCAACACTACAGTGGAGGCAGTCAGTGCCATTCGGTCTCTTTCTCTTATCCTTAGCTCTGTGGTGAAAGCTAGATCCACTGACCTGGTGTCTTCCAGTGTTGGGGATTTGAAGAAGTGAGAATACAATATTTTTTTAATACCACAGGCTATACCCTACCTCCCAGTGGTAATGTTAGTGGTAATGTTAGTGAGAATACTAGATGTTTTTAATACCACAGGTTATACCCTACCTCCCAGTGGTAATGTTAGTGGTAATGTTAGTGAGAATACTAGATGTTTTTAATGCTACAGGCTATACCCTACCTCCCACTGGTAATGTTAGTGAGAATACTGTATGTTTTTAATGCTACAGGCTATACCCTACCTCCCACTGGTAATGTTAGTGAGAATACTAGATGTTTTTAATGCTACAGGCTATACCCTACCTCCCGGTGGAAATGTTAGTGAGAATACTAGATGTTTTTAATGCTACAGGCTATACCCTACCTCCCAGTGGTAATGTTAGTGAGAATACTAGATGTTTTTAATGCTACAGGCTATACCCTACCTCCCAGTGGTAATGTTAGTGAGAATACTAGATGTTTTTAATGCTACAGGCTATACCCTACCTCCCAGTGGTAATGTTAGTGAGAATACTAGATGTTTTTAATGCAACAGGCTATACCCTACCTCCCAGTGGTAATGTTAGTGAGAATACTAGATGTTTTTAATGCTACAGGCTATACCCTACCTCCCAGTGGTAATGTTAGTGAGAATACTAGATGTTTTTAATGCTACAGGCTATACCCTACCTCCCAGTGGTAATGTTAGTGAGAATACTAGATGTTTTTAATGCTACAGGCTATACCCTACCTCCCACTGGTAATGTTAGTGAGAATACTAGATGTTTTTAATGCTACAGGCTATACCCTACCTCCCAGTGGTAATGTTAGTGAGAATACTAGATGTTTTTAATGCTACAGGCTATACCCTACCTCCCAGTGGTAATGTTAGTGAGAATACTAGATGTTTTTAATGCTACAGGCTATACCCTACCTCCCAGTGGTAATGTTAGTGAGAATACTAGATGTTTTTAATGCTACAGGCTATACCCTACCTCCCAGTGGTAATGTTAGTGAGAATACAATATATTTTTTTAATGCTACAGGCTATACCCTACCTCCCAGTGGTAATGTTAGTGAGAATACTAGATGTTTTTAATGCTACAGGCTATACCCTACCTCCCAGTGGTAATGTTAGTGAGAATACTAGATGTTTTTAATGCTACAGGCTATACCCTACCTCCCAGTGGTAATGTTAGTGAGAATACTAGATGTTTTTAATGCTACAGGCTATACCCTACCTCCCAGTGGTAATGTTAGTGAGAATACAATATGTTTTTAATGCTACAGGCTATACCCTACCTCCCAGTGGTAATGTTAGTGAGAATACTAGATGTTTTTAATGCTACAGGCTATACCCTACCTCCCAGTGGTAATGTTAGTGAGAATACTAGATGTTTTTAATGCTACAGGCTATACCCTACCTCCCAGTGGTAATGTTAGTGAGAATACTAGATGTTTTTAATGCTACAGGCTATACCCTACCTCCCAGTGGTAATGTTAGTGAGAATACTAGATGTTTTTAATGCTACAGGCTATACCCTACCTCCCAGTGGTAATGTTAGTGAGAATACTAGATGTTTTTAATGCTACAGGCTATACCCTACCTCCCGGTGGTAATGTTAGTGAGAATACTAGATGTTTTTAATGCTACCTCCCAGTGGTAATGTTAGTGAGAATACTAGATGTTTTTAATGCTACAGGCTATACCCTACCTCCCAGTGGTAATGTTAGTGAGAATACAATATGTTTTTAATGCTACAGGCTATACCCTACCTCCCACTGGTAATGTTAGTGAGAATACTGTATGTTTTTAATGCTACAGGCTATACCCTACCTCCCACTGGTAATGTTAGTGAGAATACTAGATGTTTTTAATGCTACAGGCTATACCCTACCTCCCGGTGGAAATGTTAGTGAGAATACTAGATGTTTTTAATGCTACAGGCTATACCCTACCTCCCAGTGGTAATGTTAGTGAGAATACTAGATGTTTTTAATGCTACAGGCTATACCCTACCTCCCAGTGGTAATGTTAGTGAGAATACTAGATGTTTTTAATGCTACAGGCTATACCCTACCTCCCAGTGGTAATGTTAGTGAGAATACTAGATGTTTTTAATGCTACAGGCTATACCCTACCTCCCAGTGGTAATGTTAGTGAGAATACTAGATGTTTTTAATGCTACAGGCTATACCCTACCTCCCAGTGGTAATGTTTGTGAGAATACAATATGTTTTTAATGCTACAGGCTATACCCTACCTCCCAGTGGTAATGTTAGTGAGAATACAATATGTTTTTAATGCTACAGGCTATACCCTACCTCCCAGTGGTAATGTTAGTGAGAATACAAGATGTTTTTAATGCTACAGGCTATACCCTACCTCCCAGTGGTAATGTTAGTGAGAATACAATATGTTTTTAATGCTACAGGCTATACCCTACCTCCCAGTGGTAATGTTAGTGAGAATACAAGATGTTTTTAATACTACAGGCTATACCCTACCTCCCACTGGTAATGTTAGTGAGAATACTAGATGTTTTTAATGCTACAGGCTATACCCTACCTCCCGGTGGTAATGTTAGTGAGAATACTAGATGTTTTTAATGCTACAGGCTATACCCTACCTCCCAGTGGTAATGTTAGTGAGAATACTAGATGTTTTTAATGCTACAGGCTATACCCTACCTCCCACTGGTAATGTTAGTGAGAATACAAGATGTTTTTAATGCTACAGGCTATACCCTACCTCCCACTGGTAATGTTAGTGAGAATACCAGATGTTTTTAATGCTACAGGCTATACCCTACCTCCCAGTGGTAATGTTAGTGAGAATACTAGATGTTTTTAATGCTACAGGCTATACCCTACCTCCCAGTGGTAATGTTAGTGAGAATACTAGATGTTTTTAATGCTACAGGCTATACCCTACCTCCCAGTGGTAATGTTAGTGAGAATACTAGATGTTATTAATGCTACCTCCCAGTGGTAATGTTAGTGAGAATACTAGATGTTTTTAATGCTACAGGCTATACCCTACCTCCCAGTGGTAATGTTAGTGAGAATACTAGATGTTTTTAATGCTACAGGCTATACCCTACCTCCCACTGGTAATGTTAGTGAGAATACTAGATGTTTTTAATGCTACAGGCTATACCCTACCTCCCGGTGGTAATGTTAGTGAGAATACTATATGTTTTTAATGCTACCTCCCAGTGGTAATGTTAGTGAGAATACTAGATGTTTTTAATGCTACAGGCTATACCCTACCTCCCAGTGGTAATGTTAGTGAGAATACTAGATGTTTTTAATGCTACAGGCTATACCCTACCTCCCGGTGGTAATGTTAGTGAGAATACTAGATGTTTTTAATGCTACCTCCCAGTGGTAATGTTAGTGAGAATACTATATGTTTTTAATGCTACAGGCTATACCCTACCTCCCAGTGGTAATGTTAGTGAGAATACAATATGTTTTTAATGCTACAGGCTATACCCTACCTCCCAGTGGTAATGTTAGTGAGAATACAATATGTTTTTAATGCTACAGGCTATACCCTACCTCCCACTGGTAATGTTAGTGTGAATACTGTATGTTTTTAATGCTGCAGGCTATACCCTACCTCCCAGTGGTAATGTTAGTGAGAATACAATATGTTTTTAATGCTACAGGCTATACCCTACCTCCCAGTGGTAATGTTAGTGAGAATACTAGATGTTTTTAATGCTACAGGCTATACCCTACCTCCCAGTGGTAATGTTAGTGAGAATACTAGATGTTTTTAATGCTACAGGCTATACCCTACCTCCCAGTGGTAATGTTAGTGAGAATACTAGATGTTTTTAATGCTACAGGCTATACCCTACCTCCCAGTGGTAATGTTAGTGAGAATACTAGATGTTTTTAATGCTACAGGCTATACCCTACCTCCCAGTGGAAATGTTAGTGAGAATACAAGATGTTTTTAATACTACAGGCTATACCCTACCTCCCAGTGGTAATGTTAGTGAGAATACAATATGTTTTTAATGCTACAGGCTATACCCTACCTCCCAGTGGTAATGTTAGTGAGAATACAATATGTTTTTAATGCTACAGGCTATACCCTACCTCCCGCTGGTAATGTTAGTGATAATACAAGATGTTTTTAATGCTACAGGCTATACCCTACCTCCCACTGGTAATGTTAGTGAGAATACAATATGTTTTTAATGCTACAGGCTATACCCTACCTCCCAGTGGTAATGTTAGTGAGAATACTAGATGTTATTAATGCTACCTCCCAGTGGTAATGTTAGTGAGAATATTAAATGTTTTTAATGCTACAGGCTATACCCTACCTCCCAGTGGTAATGTTAGTGAGAATACTAGATGTTTTTAATGCTACAGGCTATACCCTACCTCCCACTGGTAATGTTAGTGAGAATACTAGATGTTTTTAATGCTACAGGCTATACCCTACCTCCCGGTGGTAATGTTAGTGAGAATACTAGATGTTTTTAATGCTACCTCCCAGTGGTAATGTTAGTGAGAATACTAGATGTTTTTAATGCTACAGGCTATACCCTACCTCCCAGTGGTAATGTTAGTGAGAATACTAGATGTTTTTAATGCTACAGGCTATACCCTACCTCCCAGTGGTAATGTTAGTGAGAATACTAGATGTTTTTAATGCTACAGGCTATACCCTACCTCCCAGTGGTAATGTTAGTGAGAATACTAGATGTTTTTAATGCTACAGGCTATACCCTACCTCCCAGTGGTAATGTTAGTGAGAATACAAGATGTTTTTAATACTACAGGCTATACCCTACCTCCCAGTGGTAATGTTAGTGAGAATACAATATGTTTTTAATGCTACAGGCTATACCCTACCTCCCAGTGGTAATGTTAGTGAGAATACAATATGTTTTTAATGCTACAGGCTATACCCTACCTCCCAGTGGTAATGTTAGTGAGAATACAATATGTTTTTAATGCTACAGGCTATACCCTACCTCCCGCTGGTAATGTTAGTGATAATACAAGATGTTTTTAATGCTACAGGCTATACCCTACCTCCCAGTGGTAATGTTAGTGAGAAGACCAGATGTTTTTAATGCTACAGGCTATACCCTACCTCCCACTGGTAATGTTAGTGAGAATACAATATGTTTTTAATGCTACAGGCTATACCCTACCTCCCAGTGGTAATGTTAGTGAGAATACTAGATGTTATTAATGCTACCTCCCAGTGGTAATGTTAGTGAGAATATTAAATGTTTTTAATGCTACAGGCTATACCCTACCTCCCAGTGGTAATGTTAGTGAGAATACTAGATGTTTTTAATGCTACAGGCTATACCCTACCTCCCACTGGTAATGTTAGTGAGAATACTAGATGTTTTTAATGCTACAGGCTATACCCTACCTCCCGGTGGTAATGTTAGTGAGAATACTAGATGTTTTTAATGCTACCTCCCAGTGGTAATGTTAGTGAGAATACTAGATGTTTTTAATGCTACAGGCTATACCCTACCTCCAGTGGTAATGTTAGTGAGAATACTAGATGTTTTTAATGCTACAGGCTATACCCTACCTCCCACTGGTAATGTTAGTGAGAATACTAGATGTTTTTAATGCTACAGGCTATACCCTACCTCGCAGTGGTAATGTTAGTGAGAATACAATATGTTTTTAATGCTACAGGCTATACCCTACCTCCCAGTGGTAATGTTAGTGAGAATACTAGATGTTTTTAATGCTACAGGCTATACCCTACCTCCCAGTGGTAATGTTAGTGAGAATACTAGATGTTTTTAATGCTACAGGCTATACCCTACCTCCCAGTGGTAATGTTAGTGAGAATACTAGATGTTTTTAATGCTACAGGCTATACCCTACCTCCCAGTGGTAATGTTAGTGAGAATACAATATGTTTTTAATGCTACAGGCTATACCCTACCTCCCAGTGGTAATGTTAGTGAGAATACTAGATGTTTTTAATGCTACAGGCTATACCCTACCTCCCGGTGGTAATGTTAGTGAGAATACTAGATGTTTTTAATGCTACCTCCCAGTGGTAATGTTAGTGAGAATACTAGATGTTTTTAATGCTACAGGCTATACCCTACCTCCCAGTGGTAATGTTAGTGAGAATACAAGATGTTTTTAATGCTACAGGCTATACCCTACCTCCCAGTGGTAATGTTAGTGAGAATACTAGATGTTTTTAATGCTACAGGCTATACCTTACCTCCCAGTGGTAATGTTAGTGAGAATACTAGATGTTTTTAATGCTACAGGCTATACCCTACCTCCCAGTGGTAATGTTAGTGAGAATACAAGATGTTTTTAATGCTACAGGCTATACCCTACCTCCCAGTGGTAATGTTAGTGAGAATACAATATGTTTTTAATGCTACAGGCTATACCCTACCTCCCAGTCGTAATGTTAGTGAGAATACTAGATGTTTTTAATGCTACAGGCTATACCCTACCTCCCAGTGGTAATGTTAGTGAGAATACTAGATGTTTTTAATGCTACAGGCTATACCCTACCTCCCACTGGTAATGTTAGTGAGAATACAATATGTTTTTAATGCTACAGGCTATACCCTACCTCCCACTGGTAATGTTAGTGAGAATACCAGATGTTTTTAATGCTACAGGCTATACCCTACCTCCCAGTGGTAATGTTAGTGAGAATACAATATGTTTTTAATGCTACAGGCTATACCCTACCTCCCAGTGGTAATGTTAGTGAGAATACTAGATGTTTTTAATGCTACAGGCTATACCCTACCTCCCAGTGTTAATGTTATTGAGAATACTAGATGTTTTTAATGCTACAGGCTATACCCTACCTCCCAGTGGTAATGTTAGTGAGAATACTAGATGTTATTAATGCTACCTCCCAGTGGTAATGTTAGTGAGAATACTAGATGTTTTTAATGCTACAGGCTATACCCTACCTCCCAGTGGTAATGTTAGTGAGAATACTAGATGTTTTTAATGCTACAGGCTATACCCTACCTCCCACTGGTAATGTTAGTGAGAATACTAGATGTTTTTAATGCTACAGGCTATACCCTACCTCCCAGTGGTAATGTTAGTGAGAATACAATATGTTTTTAATGCTACAGGCTATACCCTACCTCCCAGTGGTAATGTTAGTGAGAATACAATATGTTTTTAATGCTACAGGCTATACCCTACCTCCCAGTGGTAATGTTAGTGAGAATACTAGATGTTTTTAATGCTACAGGCTATACCCTACCTCCCAGTGGTAATGTTAGTGAGAATACTAGATGTTTTTAATGCTACAGGCTATACCCTACCTCCCAGTGGTAATGTTAGTGAGAATACTAGATGTTTTTAATGCTACAGGCTATACCCTACCTCCCAGTGGTAATGTTAGTGAGAATACTAGATGTTTTTAATGCTACAGGCTATACCCTACCTCCCGGTGGTAATGTTAGTGAGAATACAAGATGTTTTTAATGCTACCTCCCAGTGGTAATGTTAGTGAGAATACTAGATGTTTTTAATGCTACAGGCTATACCCTACCTCCCAGTGGTAATGTTAGTGAGAATACAATATGTTTTTAATGCTACAGGCTATACCCTACCTCCCAGTGGTAATGTTAGTGAGAATACTAGATGTTTTTAATGCTACAGGCTATACCCTACCTCCCAGTGATAATGTTAGTGAGAATACTAGATGTTTTTAATGCTACAGGCTATACCCTACCTCCAGGTGGTAATGTTAGTGAGAATACTAGATGTTTTTAATGCTACAGGCTATACCCTACCTCCCAGTGGTAATGTTAGTGAGAATACTAGATGTTTTTAATGCTACAGGCTATACCCTACCTCCCAGTGGTAATGTTAGTGAGAATACTAGATGTTTTTAATGCTACAGGCTATACCCTACCTCCCGGTGGTAATGTTAGTGAGAATACTAGATGTTTTTAATGCTACCTCCCAGTGGTAATGTTAGTGAGAATACTAGATGTTTTTAATGCTACAGGCTATACCCTACCTCCCAGTGGTAATGTTAGTGAGAATACAATATGTTTTTAATGCTACAGGCTATACCCTACCTCCCACTGGTAATGTTAGTGAGAATACTGTATGTTTTTAATGCTACAGGCTATACCCTACCTCCCACTGGTAATGTTAGTGAGAATACTAGATGTTTTTAATGCTACAGGCTATACCCTACCTCCCGGTGGAAATGTTAGTGAGAATACTAGATGTTTTTAATGCTACAGGCTATACCCTACCTCCCAGTGGTAATGTTAGTGAGAATACTAGATGTTTTTAATGCTACAGGCTATACCCTACCTCCCAGTGGTAATGTTAGTGAGAATACTAGATGTTTTTAATGCTACAGGCTATACCCTACCTCCCAGTGGTAATGTTAGTGAGAATACTAGATGTTTTTAATGCTACAGGCTATACCCTACCTCCCAGTGGTAATGTTAGTGAGAATACCAGATGTTTTTAATGCTACAGGCTATACCCTACCTCCCAGTGGTAATGTTTGTGAGAATACAATATGTTTTTAATGCTACAGGCTATACCCTACCTCCCAGTGGTAATGTTAGTGAGAATACAATATGTTTTTAATGCTACAGGCTATACCCTACCTCCCACTGGTAATGTTAGTGAGAATACAAGATGTTTTTAATGCTACAGGCTATACCCTACCTCCCAGTGGTAATGTTAGTGAGAATACTATATGTTTTTAATGCTACAGGCTATACCCTACCTCCCAGTGGTAATGTTAGTGAGAATACAATATGTTTTTAATGCTACAGGCTATACCCTACCTCCCAGTGGTAATGTTAGTGAGAATACTAGATGTTTTTAATGCTACAGGCTATACCCTACCTCCCGGTGGTAATGTTAGTGAGAATACAAGATGTTTTTAATGCTACCTCCCATTGGTAATGTTAGTGAGAATACTAGATGTTTTTAATGCTACAGGCTATACCCTACCTCCCAGTGGTAATGTTAGTGAGAATACAATATGTTTTTAATGCTACAGGCTATACCCTACCTCCCAGTGGTAATGTTAGTGAGAATACTAGATGTTTTTAATGCTACAGGCTATACCCTACCTCCCAGTGGTAATGTTAGTGAGAATACTAGATGTTTTTAATGCTACAGGCTATACCCTACCTCCCAGTGGTAATGTTAGTGAGAATACTAGATGTTTTTAATGCTACAGGCTATACCCTACCTCCCAGTGGTAATGTTAGTGAGAATACAAGATGTTTTTAATGCTACAGGCTATACCCTACCTCCCAGTGGTAATGTTAGTGAGAATACTAGATGTTTTTAATGCTACAGGCTATACCCTACCTCCCAGTGATAATGTTAGTGAGAATACTAGATGTTTTTAATGCTACAGGCTATACCCTACCTCCCAGTGGTAATGTTAGTGAGAATACTAGATGTTTTTAATGCTACAGGCTATACCCTACCTCCCAGTGGTAATGTTAGTGAGAATACTAGATGTTTTTAATGCTACAGGCTATACCCTACCTCCCAGTGGTAATGTTAGTGAGAATACTAGATGTTTTTAATGCTACAGGCTATACCCTACCTCCCGGTGGTAATGTTAGTGAGAATACTAGATGTTTTTAATGCTACCTCCCAGTGGTAATGTTAGTGAGAATACTAGATGTTTTTAATGCTACAGGCTATACCCTACCTCCCAGTGGTAATGTTAGTGAGAATACAATATGTTTTTAATGCTACAGGCTATACCCTACCTCCCACTGGTAATGTTAGTGAGAATACTGTATGTTTTTAATGCTACAGGCTATACCCTACCTCCCACTGGTAATGTTAGTGAGAATACTAGATGTTTTTAATGCTACAGGCTATACCCTACCTCCCGGTGGAAATGTTAGTGAGAATACTAGATGTTTTTAATGCTACAGGCTATACCCTACCTCCCAGTGGTAATGTTAGTGAGAATACTAGATGTTTTTAATGCTACAGGCTATACCCTACCTCCCAGTGGTAATGTTAGTGAGAATACTAGATGTTTTTAATGCTGCAGGCTATACCCTACCTCCCAGTGGTAATGTTAGTGAGAATACTAGATGTTTTTAATGCTACAGGCTATACCCTACCTCCCAGTGGTAATGTTAGTGAGAATACCAGATGTTTTTAATGCTACAGGCTATACCCTACCTCCCAGTGGTAATGTTTGTGAGAATACAATATGTTTTTAATGCTACAGGCTATACCCTACCTCCCAGTGGTAATGTTAGTGAGAATACAATATGTTTTTAATGCTACAGGCTATACCCTACCTCCCACTGGTAATGTTAGTGAGAATACAAGATGTTTTTAATGCTACAGGCTATACCCTACCTCCCAGTGGTAATGTTAGTGAGAATACTATATGTTTTTAATGCTACAGGCTATACCCTACCTCCCAGTGGTAATGTTAGTGAGAATACAATATGTTTTTAATGCTACAGGCTATACCCTACCTCCCAGTGGTAATGTTAGTGAGAATACTAGATGTTTTTAATGCTACAGGCTATACCCTACCTCCCGGTGGTAATGTTAGTGAGAATACAAGATGTTTTTAATGCTACCTCCCATTGGTAATGTTAGTGAGAATACTAGATGTTTTTAATGCTACAGGCTATACCCTACCTCCCAGTGGTAATGTTAGTGAGAATACAATATGTTTTTAATGCTACAGGCTATACCCTACCTCCCAGTGGTAATGTTAGTGAGAATACTAGATGTTTTTAATGCTACAGGCTATACCCTACCTCCCAGTGGTAATGTTAGTGAGAATACTAGATGTTTTTAATGCTACAGGCTATACCCTACCTCCCACTGGTAATGTTAGTGAGAATACAATATGTTTTTAATGCTACAGGCTATACCCTACCTCCCACTGGTAATGTTAGTGAGAATACCAGATGTTTTTAATGCTACAGGCTATACCCTACCTCCCAGTGGTAATGTTAGTGAGAATACAATATGTTTTTAATGCTACAGGCTATACCCTACCTCCCAGTGGTAATGTTAGTGAGAATACTAGATGTTTTTAATGCTACAGGCTATACCCTACCTCCCAGTGTTAATGTTAGTGAGAATACTAGATGTTTTTAATGCTACAGGCTATACCCTACCTCCCAGTGGTAATGTTAGTGAGAATACTAGATGTTATTAATGCTACCTCCCAGTGGTAATGTTAGTGAGAATACTAGATGTTTTTAATGCTACAGGCTATACCCTACCTCCCAGTGGTAATGTTAGTGAGAATACTAGATGTTTTTAATGCTACAGGCTATACCCTACCTCCCACTGGTAATGTTAGTGAGAATACTAGATGTTTTTAATGCTACAGGCTATACCCTACCTCCCAGTGGTAATGTTAGTGAGAATACTAGATGTTTTAATGCTACAGGCTATACCCTACCTCCCAGTGGTAATGTTAGTGAGAATACAATATGTTTTTAATGCTACAGGCTATACCCTACCTCCCAGTGGTAATGTTAGTGAGAATACAAGATGTTTTTAATGCTACAGGCTATACCCTACCTCCCAGTGGTAATGTTAGTGAGAATACAATATGTTTTTAATGCTACAGGCTATACCCTACCTCCCAGTGGTAATGTTAGTGAGAATACTAGATGTTTTTAATGCTACAGGCTATACCCTACCTCCCAGTGGTAATGTTAGTGAGAATACTAGATGTTTTTAATGCTACAGGCTATACCCTACCTCCCAGTGGTAATGTTAGTGAGAATACTAGATGTTTTTAATGCTACAGGCTATACCCTACCTCCCGGTGGTAATGTTAGTGAGAATACAAGATGTTTTTAATGCTACCTCCCAGTGGTAATGTTAGTGAGAATACTAGATGTTTTTAATGCTACAGGCTATACCCTACCTCCCAGTGGTAATGTTAGTGAGAATACAATATGTTTTTAATGCTACAGGCTATACCCTACCTCCCAGTGGTAATGTTAGTGAGAATACTGTATGTTTTTAATGCTACAGGCTATACCCTACCTCCCACTGGTAATGTTAGTGAGAATACTAGATGTTTTTAATGCTACAGGCTATACCCTACCTCCCGGTGGAAATGTTAGTGAGAATACTAGATGTTTTTAATGCTACAGGCTATACCCTACCTCCCAGTGGTAATGTTAGTGAGAATACTAGATGTTTTTAATGCTACAGGCTATACCCTACCTCCCAGTGGTAATGTTAGTGAGAATACTAGATGTTTTTAATGCTACAGGCTATACCCTACCTCCCAGTGGTAATGTTAGTGAGAATACTAGATGTTTTTAATGCTACAGGCTATACCCTACCTCCCAGTGGTAATGTTAGTGAGAATACTAGATGTTTTTAATGCTACAGGCTATACCCTACCTCCCAGTGGTAATGTTTGTGAGAATACAATATGTTTTTAATGCTACAGGCTATACCCTACCTCCCAGTGGTAATGTTAGTGAGAATACAATATGTTTTTAATGCTACAGGCTATACCCTACCTCCCACTGGTAATGTTAGTGAGAATACAAGATGTTTTTAATGCTACAGGCTATACCCTACCTCCCAGTGGTAATGTTAGTGAGAATACAAGATGTTTTTAATGCTGCAGGCTATACCCTACCTCCCAGTGGTAATGTTAGTGAGAATACTAGATGTTTTTAATGCTACAGGCTATACCCTACCTCCCAGTGGTAATGTTAGTGAGAATACAATATGTTTTTAATGCTACAGGCTATACCCTACCTCCCAGTGGTAATGTTAGTGAGAATACTAGACGTTTTTAATGCTACAGGCTATACCCTACCTCCCGGTGGTAATGTTAGTGAGAATACAAGATGTTTTTAATGCTACCTCCCATTGGTAATGTTAGTGAGAATACTAGATGTTTTAATGCTACAGGCTATACCCTACCTCCCAGTGGTAATGTTAGTGAGAATACAATATGTTTTTAATGCTACAGGCTATACCCTACCTCCCAGTGGTAATGTTAGTGAGAATACTAGATGTTTTTAATGCTACAGGCTATACCCTACCTCCCAGTGGTAATGTTAGTGAGAATACTAGATGTTTTTAATGCTACAGGCTATACCCTACCTCCCAGTGGTAATGTTAGTGAGAATACTAGATGTTTTTAATGCTACAGGCTATACCCTACCTCCCAGTGGTAATGTTAGTGAGAATACTAGATGTTTTTAATGCTACAGGCTATACCCTACCTCCCAGTGGTAATGTTAGTGAGAATACTAGATGTTTTTAATGCTACAGGCTATACCCTACCTCCCAGTGGTAATGTTAGTGAGAATACTAGATGTTTTTAATGCTACAGGCTATACCCTACCTCCCGGTGGTAATGTTAGTGAGAATACTAGATGTTTTTAATGCTACCTCCCAGTGGTAATGTTAGTGAGAATACTAGATGTTTTTAATGCTACAGGCTATACCCTACCACCCAGTGGTAATGTTACTGAGAATACAATATGTTTTTAATGCTACAGGCTATACCCTACCTCCCACTGGTAATGTTAGTGAGAATACTGTATGTTTTTAATGCTACAGGCTATACCCTACCTCCCACTGGTAATGTTAGTGAGAATACTAGATGTTTTTAATGCTACAGGCTATACCCTACCTCCCGGTGGAAATGTTAGTGAGAATACTAGATGTTTTTAATGCTACAGGCTATACCCTACCTCCCAGTGGTAATGTTAGTGAGAATACTAGATGTTTTTAATGCTACAGGCTATACCCTACCTCCCAGTGGTAATGTTAGTGAGAATACTAGATGTTTTTAATGCTACAGGCTATACCCTACCTCCCAGTGGTAATGTTAGTGAGAATACTAGATGTTTTTAATGCTACAGGCTATACCCTACCTCCCAGTGGTAATGTTAGTGAGAATACTAGATGTTTTTAATGCTACAGGCTATACCCTACCTCCCAGTGGTAATGTTTGTGAGAATACAATATGTTTTTAATGCTACAGGCTATACCCTACCTCCCAGTGGTAATGTTAGTGAGAATACAATGTGTTTTTAATGCTACAGGCTATACCCTACCTCCCAGTGGTAATGTTAGTGAGAATACAAGATGTTTTTAATGCTACAGGCTATACCCTACCTCCCAGTGGTAATGTTAGTGAGAATACTAGATGTTTTTAATGCTACAGGCTATACCCTACCTCCCACTGGTAATGTTAGTGAGAATACAAGATGTTTTTAATGCTACAGGCTATACCCTACCTCCCACTGGTAATGTTAGTGAGAATACCAGATGTTTTTAATGCTACAGGCTATACCCTACCTCCCATTGGTAATGTTAGTGAGAATACTAGATGTTTTTAATGCTACAGGCTATACCCTACCTCCCAGTGGTAATGTTAGTGAGAATACTAGATGTTTTTAATGCTACAGGCTATACCCTACCTCCCAGTGGTAATGTTAGTGAGAATACTAGATGTTTTTAATGCTACAGGCTATACCCTACCTCCCAGTGGTAATGTTAGTGAGAATACTAGATGTTTTTAATGCTACAGGCTATACCCTACCTCCCAGTGGTAATGTTAGTGAGAATACTAGATGTTATTAATGCTACCTCCAAGTGGTAATGTTAGTGAGAATACTAGATGTTTTTAATGCTACAGGCTATACCCTACCTCCCAGTGGTAATGTTAGTGAGAATACTAGATGTTTTTAATGCTACAGGCTATACCCTACCTCCCACTGGTAATGTTAGTGAGAATACTAGATGTTTTTAATGCTACAGGCTATACCCTACCTCCCGGTGGTAATGTTAGTGAGAATACTATATGTTTTTAATGCTACCTCCCAGTGGTAATGTTAGTGAGAATACTAGATGTTTTTAATGCTACAGGCTATACCCTACCTCCCAGTGGTAATGTTAGTGAGAATACTAGATGTTTTTAATGCTACAGGCTATACCCTACCTCCCGGTGGTAATGTTAGTGAGAATACTAGATGTTTTTAATGCTACCTCCCAGTGGTAATGTTAGTGAGAATACTAGATGTTTTTAATGCTACAGGCTATACCCTACCTCCCAGTGGTAATGTTAGTGAGAATACAATATGTTTTTAGTGCTACAGGCTATACCCTAACTCCCAGTGGTAATGTTAGTGAGAATACAATATGTTTTTAATGCTACAGGCTATACCCTACCTCCCACTGGTAATGTTAGTGTGAATACTGTATGTTTTTAATGCTGCAGGCTATACCCTACCTCCCAGTGGTAATGTTAGTGAGAATACAATATGTTTTTAATGCTACAGGCTATACCCTACCTCCCAGTGGTAATGTTAGTGAGAATACTAGATGTTTTTAATGCTACAGGCTATACCCTACCTCCCAGTGGTAATGTTAGTGAGAATACTAGATGTTTTTAATGCTACAGGCTATACCCTACCTCCCAGTGGTAATGTTAGTGAGAATACTAGATGTTTTTAATGCTACAGGCTATACCCTACCTCCCAGTGGTAATGTTAGTGAGAATACTAGATGTTTTTAATGCTACAGGCTATACCCTACCTCCCAGTGGTAATGTTAATGAGAATACAAGATGTTTTTAATACTACAGGCTATACCCTACCTCCCAGTGGTAATGTTAGTGAGAATACAATATGTTTTTAATGCTACAGGCTATACCCTACCTCCCAGTGGTAATGTTAGTGAGAATACAATATGTTTTTAATGCTACAGGCTATACCCTACCTCCCAGTGGTAATGTTAGTGAGAATACAATATGTTTTTAATGCTACAGGCTATACCCTACCTCCCACTGGTAATGTTAGTGAGAATACAAGATGTTTTTAATGCTACAGGCTATACCCTACCTCCCACTGGTAATGTTAGTGAGAAGACCAGATGTTTTTAATGCTACAGGCTATATCCTACCTCCCACTGGTAATGTTAGTGAGAATACAATATGTTTTTAATGCTACAGGCTATACCCTACCTCCCAGTGGTAATGTTAGTGAGAATACTAGATGTTATTAATGCTACCTCCCAGTGGTAATGTTTGTGAGAATATTAAATGTTTTTAATGCTACAGGCTATACCCTACCTCCCAGTGGTAATGTTAGTGAGAATACTAGATGTTTTTAATGCTACAGGCTATACCCTACCTCCCACTGGTAATGTTAGTGAGAATACTAGATGTTTTTAATGCTACAGGCTATACCCTACCTCCCGGTGGTAATGTTAGTGAGAATACTAGATGTTTTTAATGCTACAGGCTATACCCTACCTCCCAGTGGTAATGTTAGTGAGAATACTAGTATGTTTTTAATGCTACATGCTATACCCTACCTCCCACTGGTAATGTTAGTGAGAATACTAGATGTTTTTAATGCTACAGGCTATACCCTACCTCCCAGTGGAATGTTAGTGAGAATACAAATGTTTTTAATGCTACAGGCTATACCCTACCTCCCAGTGGTAATGTTAGTGAGAATCTAGATGTTTTTATGCTACAGGCTATACCCTACCTTCCAGTGGTAATGTTAGTGAGAATACTAGATGTTTTTAATGCTACAGGCTATACCCTACCTCCCAGTGGTAATGTTAGTGAGAATACTAGATGTTTTTAATGCTACAGGCTATACCCTACCTCCAGTGGTAATGTTAGTGAGAATACTATATGTTTTTCTAATGCTACTTCCCCCAGTGGTAATGTAGTGAGAATACTAGATGTTTTTAATGCTACAGGCTATACCCTACCTCCCACTGGTAATGTTAGTGAGAATACAAGATGTTTTTAATGCTACAGGCTATACCCTACCTCCCACTGGTAATGTTAGTGAGAATACTAGATGTTTTTAATGCTACAGGCTATACCCTACCTCCCAGTGGTAATGTTAGTGAGAATACTAGATGTTTTTTAATGCTACAGGCTATACCCTACCTCCCAGTGGTAATGTTAGTGAGAATACAATATGTTTTTAATGCTACAGGCTATACCCTACCTCCCAGTGGTAATGTTAGTGAGAATACTAGATGTTATTAATGCTACCTCCCAGTGGTAATGTTAGTGAGAATACTAGATGTTTTTAATGCTACAGGCTATACCCTACCTCCCACTGGTAATGTTAGTGAGAATACAATATGTTTTTAATGCTACAGGCTATACCCTACCTCCCACTGGTAATGTTATTGAGAATACTAGATGTTATTAATGCTACCTCCCAGTGGTAATGTTAGTGAGAATACTAGATGTTTTTAATGCTACAGGCTATACCCTACCTCCCACTGGTAATGTTAGTGAGAATACAATATGTTTTTAATGCTACAGGCTATACCCTACCTCCCACTGGTAATGTTAGTGAGAATACTAGATGTTTTTAATGCTACAGGCTATACCCTACCTCCCAGTGGTAATGTTAGTGAGAATACAAGATGTTTTTAATGCTACAGGCTATACCCTACCTCCCAGTGGTAATGTTAGTGAGAATACTAGATGTTTTTAATGCTACAGGCTATACCCTACCTTCCAGTGGTAATGTTAGTGAGAATACTAGATGTTTTTAATGCCACAGGCTATACCCTACCTCCCAGTGGTAATGTTAGTGAGAATACTAGATGTTTTTAATGCTACAGGCTATACCCTACCTCCCGGTGGTAATGTTAGTGAGAATACTATATGTTTTTAATGCTACCTCCCAGTGGTAATGTTAGTGAGAATACTAGATGTTTTTAATGCTACAGGCTATACCCTACCTCCCAGTGGTAATGTTAGTGAGAATACAATATGTTTTTAATGCTACAGGCTATACCCTACCTCCCAGTGGTAATGTTAGTGAGAATACTAGATGTTTTTAATGCTACAGGCTATACCCTACCTCCCAGTGGTAATGTTAGTGAGAATACTAGATGTTTTTAATGCTACAGGCTATACCCTACCTCCCAGTGGTAATGTTAGTGAGAATACTAGATGTTTTTAATGCTACAGGCTATACCCTACCTCCCAGTGGTAATGTTAGTGAGAATACTAGATGTTTTTAATGCTACAGGCTATACCCTACCTCCCGGTGGTAATGTTTGTGAGAATACTAGATGTTTTTAATGCTACCTCCCAGTGGTAATGTTAGTGAGAATACTAGATGTTTTTAATGCTACAGGCTATACCCTACCTCCCAGTGGTAATGTTAGTGAGAATACTAGATGTTTTTAATGCTACAGGCTATACCCTACCTCCCACTGGTAATGTTAGTGAGAATACTATATGTTTTTAATGCTACGGGCTATACCCTACCTCCCAGTGGTAATGTTAGTGAGAATACTGTATGTTTTTAATGCTACAGGCTATACCCTACCTCCCAGTGGTAATGTTAGTGAGAATACTAGATGTTTTTAATGCTACAGGCTATACCCTACCTCCCAGTGGTAATGTTTGTGAGAATACAATATGTTTTTAATGCTACAGGCTATACCCTACCTCCCGGTGGTAATGTTAGTGAGAATACTAGATGTTTTTAATGCTACCTCCCAGTGGTAATGTTAGTGAGAATACTAGATGTTTTTAATGCTACAGGCTATACCCTACCTCCCAGTGGTAATGTTAGTGAGAATTCTAATGTTTTTAATGCTACAGGCTATACCCTATCTCCCACTGGTAATGTTAGTGAGAATACTAGATGTTTTTAATGCTACAGGCTATACCCTACCTCCCGGTGGTAATGTTAGTGAGAATACTAGATGTTTTTAATGCTACCTCCCAGTGGTAATGTTAGTGAGAATACTAGATGTTTTTAATGCTACAGGCTATACCCTACCTCCTAGTGGTAATGTTAGTGAGAATACTAGATGTTTTTAATGCTACAGGCTATACCCTACCTCCCAGTGGTAATGTTAGTGAGAATACTAGATGTTTTTAATGCTACAGGCTATACCCTACCTCCCACTGGTAATGTTAGTGAGAATACTATATGTTTTTAATGCTACGGGCTATACCCTACCTCCCAGTGGTAATGTTAGTGAGAATACTGTATGTTTTTAATGCTACAGGCTATACCCTACCTCCCAGTGGTAATGTTAGTGAGAATACTAGATGTTTTTAATGCTACAGGCTATACCCTACCTCCCAGTGGTAATGTTTGTGAGAATACAATATGTTTTTAATGCTACAGGCTATACCCTACCTCCCGGTGGTAATGTTAGTGAGAATACTAGATGTTTTTAATGCTACCTCCCAGTGGTAATGTTAGTGAGAATACTAGATGTTTTTAATGCTACAGGCTATACCCTACCTCCCAGTGGTAATGTTAGTGAGAATTCTAATGTTTTTAATGCTACAGGCTATACCCTATCTCCCACTGGTAATGTTAGTGAGAATACTAGATGTTTTTAATGCTACAGGCTATACCCTACCTCCCGGTGGTAATGTTAGTGAGAATACTAGATGTTTTTAATGCTACCTCCCAGTGGTAATGTTAGTGAGAATACTAGATGTTTTTAATGCTACAGGCTATACCCTACCTCCTAGTGGTAATGTTAGTGAGAATACTAGATGTTTTTAATGCTACAGGCTATACCCTACCTCCCACTGGTAATGTTAGTGAGAATACTAGATGTTTTTAATGCTACAGGCTATACCCTACCTCCCAGTGGTAATGTTAGTGAGAATACAATATGTTTTTAATGCTACAGGCTATAACCTACCTCCCACTGGTAATGTTAGTGAGAATACTGTATGTTTTTAATGCTACAGGCTATACCCTACCTCCCAGTGGTAATGTTAGTGAGAATACAAGATGTTTTTAATGCTACAGGCTATACCCTACCTCCCAGTGGTAATGTTAGTGAGAATACAATATGTTTTTAATGGTACAGGCTATACCCTACCTCCCAGTGTTAATGTTAGTGAGAATACAATATGTTTTTAATGCTACAGGCTATACCCTACCTCCCAGTGGTAATGTTAGTGAGAATACTAGATGTTTTTAATGCTACAGGCTATACCCTACCTCCCAGTGGTAATGTTAGTGAGAATACTAGATGTTTTTAATACTACAGGCTATACCCTACCTCCCAGTGGTAATGTTAGTGAGAATACAATTTGTTTTCAATGCTACAGGCTATACCCTACCTCCCACTGGTAATGTTAGTGAGAATACAAGATGTTTTTAATGCTACAGGCTATACCCTACCTCCCACTGGTAATGTTAGTGAGAATACTAGATGTTTTTAATGCTACAGGCTATACCCTACCTCCCAGTGGTAATGTTAGTGAGAATACTAGATGTTTTTAATGCTACAGGCTATACCCTACCTCCCAGTGGTAATGTTAGCGAGAATACTATATGTTTTTAATGCTACAGGCTATACCCTACCTCCCAGTGGTAATGTTAGTGAGAATACTAGATGTTTTTAATGCTACAGGCTATACCCTACCTCCCAGTGGTAATGTTAGTGAGAATACTAGATGTTTTTAATGCTACAGGCTATACCCTACCTCCCAGTGGTAATGTTAGTGAGAATACTAGATGTTTTTAATGCTACAGGCTATACCCTACCTCCCAGTGGTAATGTTAGTGAGAATACAAGATGTTTTTAATACTACAGGCTATACCCTACCTCCCACTGGTAATGTTAGTGAGAATACAATATGTTTTTAATGCTACAGGCTATACCCTACCTCCCAGTGGTAATGTTAGTGAGAATACAATATGTTTTTAATGCTACAGGCTATACCCTACCTCCCAGTGGTAATGTTAGTGAGAATACTAGATGTTTTTAATGCTACAGGCTATACCCTACCTCCCGGTGGTAATGTTAGTGAGAATACTGTATGTTTTTAATGCTACAGGCTATACCCTACCTCCCAGTGGTAATGTTAGTGAGAATACAATATATTTTTAATGCTACAGGCTATACCCTACCTCCCAGTGGTAATGTTAGTGAGAATACAATATGTTTTTAATGCTACAGGCTATACCCTACCTCCCACTGGTAATGTTAGTGAGAATACAAGATGTTTTTAATGCTACAGGCTATACCCTACCTCCCACTGGTAATGTTAGTGAGAATACTAGATGTTTTTAATGCTACAGGCTATACCCTACCTCCCAGTGGTAATGTTAGTGAGAATACTAGATGTTTTTAATGCTACAGGCTATACCCTACCTCCCAGTGGTAATGTTAGTGAGAATACAATATGTTTTTAATGCTACAGGCTATACCCTACCTCCCAGTGGTAATGTTAGTGAGAATACTAGATGTTTTTAATGCTACAGGCTATACCCTACCTCCCAGTGGTAATGTTAGTGAGAATACTAGATGTTTTTAATGCTACAGGCTATACCCTACCTCCCAGTGGTAATGTTAGTGAGAATACTAGATGTTATTAATGCTACCTCCCAGTGGTAATGTTAGTGAGAATACTATATGTTTTTAATGCTACAGGCTATACCCTACCTCCCACTGGTAATGTTAGTGAGATTACAATATGTTTTTAATGCTACAGGCTATACCCTACCTCCCACTGGTAATGTTAGTGAGAATACTAGATGTTTTTAATGCTACAGGCTATACCCTACCTCCCAGTGGTAATGTTAGTGAGAATACTAGATGTTTTTAATGCTACAGGCTATACCCTACCTCCCAGTGGTAATGTTAGTGAGAATACTAGATGTTATTAATGCTACCTCCCAGTGGTAATGTTAGTGAGAATACTAGATGTTTTTAATGCTACAGGCTATACCCTACCTCCCACTGGTAATGTTAGTGAGAATACAATATGTTTTTAATGCTACAGGCTATACCCTACCTCCCAGTGGTAATGTTAGTGAGAATACAATATGTTTTTAATGCTACAGGCTATACCCTACCTCCCAGTGGTAATGTTAGTGAGAATACAAGATGTTTTTAATGCTACAGGTTATACCCTACCTCCCACTGGTAATGTTAGTGAGAATACTAGATGTTTTTAATGCTACAGGCTATACCCTACCTCCCAGTGGTAATGTTAGTGAGAAGACCAGATGTTTTTAATGCTACAGGCTATACCCTACCTCCCAGTGGTAATGTTAGTGAGAATACAAGATGTTTTTAATGCTACAGGCTATACCCTACCTCCCAGTGGTAATGTTAGTGAGAATACAAGATGTTTTTAATGCTACAGGCTATACCCTACCTCCCAGTGGTAATGTTAGTGAGAATACAAGATGTTTTTAATGCTACAGGCTATACCCTACCTCCCAGTGGTAATGTTAGTGAGAATACTAGATGTTTTTAATGCTACAGGCTATACCCTACCTCCCAGTGGTAATGTTAGTGAGAATACTAGATGTTTTTAATGCCACAGGCTATACCCTACCTCCCAGTGGTAATGTTAGTGAGAATACTAGATGTTTTTAATGCTACAGGCTATACCCTACCTCCCAGTGGCAATGTTAGTGAGAAAAAGGCTTTGCTGATTTGGTGAACCATGGCTAGTGGTTGTAGTGCTCACTGAGTCAGTCTCTCCTCTGAACTAGCCTCTGTAGAGGTGGCCCAAAGTTCATCAGTTTTTTTTAACCTTTATTTAACTAGGCAAGTCAGTTAAGAACAAGTTCTGATTTACAATGACGGCCTCGGAACAGTGGCTTAACTGCCTTGTTATTTGGGGCAGAACGACAGATTTGTACCTTGTCAGCTCGGGGATTTGAACTTGCAACCTTTCGGTTACTAGTCCAACGCCCTAACCACTAGGCCTCACCAGTTGCTTGATTGGTAATGTGATCAAATGATTCAGAGCTGTCTTTCTCATCCTGTTGAGTTGCAATACAGGTCTGATTCTGTAGGGGTAACATGGGTCTGATTCTGTCGGGGTAACACGGGTCTGATTCTGTTGGGGTAACACTTGTCTGATTCTGTCGGGGTAACACGGGTCCGATTCTGTCGGGGTAACACGGGTCCGATTCTGTCGGGGTAACACGGGTACGATTCTGTCGGGGTAACACGGGTACGATTCTGTTGGGGTAACACGGGTACGATTCTGTCGGGGTAACACGGGTACGATTCTGTCGGGGTAACACGGGTACGATTCTGTCGGGGTAACACAGGTCCGATTCTGTCGGGGTAACACGGGTCTGATTCTGTGGCTCAGTTGGTAGAGCATGGTGCTTGTAATGCCAGGATAGTGGGTTCAATTCCTGGTACCACCCATACGTAAAATGTATGCACGCATTACTTTAAATCACTTTGGATTGAAGCATCTGTTAATTGGCATAGAAACCACTAGAATATTATATCTACCCCTTAGATTGGAACAGGATGTGACCCGTGCTTCAAGATGCATTGATCCGTAACTCAACATTTAGGCTCAAATCATCCATGGCTTCAAATAATCTGAGGTCCCTGAAATCTGTCATAAATAGGCCTAAAATGGCCTCAAATGTATTGCGTTGATTGTTTTTGGAAGCTATAGACAAGACGCAGACTATATTGTTTCTTAAATTGTTTAATTGTTTCTATTGTAAATGTCCTTCATCTGCATTAGTCTCATTCTGCAGACAGCTGCACCAACGGGGCTGTACAGTAACTCCTCCTGCTCTGGAAGCTTACAGGTGAAGTCTATTTGTAGGGCCTGTGGCTAGGCTAATCTCTAGATGACACGGCTTCTCTCTCTCTCTCTGTCTCTTTCTCTATCTCTATCTCTATCACATCACATCACATCACTGCTATTCAGAAGAGCGACGTGTGCTCAGTAATCACCAAAGTGGATGATGGCTGTTTTCTTCTCGTGTGTGTGTGTGTGTGTGTGTGTGTGATGATGATGATGATAGCGGTGGTGTGATGTTACTGCTTTGAACTCATAGCCTACTACTTGTCAAACTGTTCCATTGCATCATGACTAACTAGTAACTGAGAGGCTATGTTATTGGACTGGACTGTTTGACAATCAGATTCTTCACAGGTGGATTTCATTAATGGGGGACTGAGGCATATTTCCGAGTCTTGGAGCTGACTAAGGGCAACGTGCTATATTGACACAGCATGACTTCTCCTTAAGAACAGACACAGACATTTAGTTGAAGTTAAATAGATTAGTTCCTTAGATAGATGATCAATGGCATCGTCCAGCCAGACTGCTCATAGAGGACCGATGGTGGAGGTAAAACAGCACAAATACATTTGGTTTTACTGAGGTCAGTCTTCCCTTTTATTAGTCACAATATCTTTATTGTTCAATGCACAGTGTGGTGTTGAGACAGATTGTGAAATTTCATTATAGCCTTCGGGTACCAAAAGTATAATTTACAATTTCTGCCCAAAATAGCCAGCCTCTGCAAGCTACCAGCCGAGGTGATTTTGAAGCCCTGTGTTGCCGTGGAAACATGTAACTGGTGTTATGGGCTGGCTGGACATGTAATGGAAGCAGGTTTGAAAATCATTTGCATTGAAGCTTCTTTGGATAGCAAGTTTGGATGTCCAGGTTTCAGACCAGGTTTACGGCTGACGTCAGATCAGTTGAAAAGTTCTGTCTGATCAAAGCCTAGGCTATAACACTAGTGGTTGTACTGTTCCTCTTGTTGAGGAAAGGTGTGAATATGTTCTTAAATCTGCAGAGAGAAAGGTTTGAATATGTTCTTAAATATGCAGAAAGGTTTGAATATGTTCTTAAATATGCAGAAAGGTTTGAATATGTTCTTAAATCTGCAGAGAGAAAGGTTTGAATATGTTCTTAAATCTGCAGAGAGAAAGGTTTGAATATGTTCTTAAATCTGCAGAGAGAAAGGTTTGAATATGTTAAGTAGAGGTCGACCGATTATGATTTTTCAACGCCGATACCGATTATTGGAGGACCAAAAAAATCCGATTCCGATTAATCGGCCGGGTTTTTTTTTAAAAAAGTATATTTTTTTTGTTAATAAATTTTTTGTATTTTTTTATTTTCTATTTTTGTAATTTTTAAAAATGTTATTTATTTATTTGTAATAATGAGAATTACAACAATACTGAATGAACACTTATTTTAACTTAATATAATACATCAATAAAATCAATTTAGCCTCAAATAAATAATGAAACATGTTCAATTTGGTTTAAATAATGCAAAACAAAGTGTTGGCGAAGTAAAAGTGCAATATGTGCCATGTAAAAAAGCTAACGTTTAAGTTCCTTGCTCAGAACATGAGAACATATGAAAGCTGGTGGTTCCTTTTAACATGAGTCTTCAATATTCCCAGGTAAGAAGTTTTAGGTTGTAGTTATTATAGGAATTATAGGACTATTTCTCTCTATACCATTTGTATTTCATATACCTTTGACTATTGGATGTTCTTATAGGCACTTTAGTATTGCCAGTGTAACAGTATAGCTCCTACCTGGGCTCGAACCAGGAACACATCGACAACAGCCACCCTCGAAGCAGCGTTACCCATGCAGAGCAAGGGGAACAACTACTCCAAGTCTCAGAGGGAGTGACGTTTGAAACGCTATTAGCGCGCACCCCGCTAACTAGCTAGCGATTTCACATCGCTTACACCAGCCTAATCTTGGGAGTTGATAGGCTTGAAGGGGTGGGTATAATTTGTGGAACGTTCCAACAGGAATCTGTTCCAAAAAACGTAAAGTAAAAGGTTGCCAACCAACAACGCATACAAAGTAGCAACGCATACAAACCTAGCTAACTAGCTGCCGAATAGGCATCAACTCACCACGCAGCTTATTCTTAATGTTTGTCTATAGGCAACCAGAGTGAGGACAGACATTTTTCAGAATAAACGTGATGAGTGAAAAACGCTATGAAATAGACCACTCCCTACCCAGTATCTTATTCTGCCGCTATACAACTTTGTATGCGTTGTTTTTTGGCAACCTTGTTATTTACGAAGTTTTTGGAATAGATTCCTGTTGGAACGTTCCACAAATTATACCCACCTGGGTTGAAGTCATAAACAGCGCAATGCTTGAAGCACAGCGAAGGGCTGCTGGCAAAACGCACAAAAGTGCTGTTTGAATGAATGCTTGCGAGCCTACTGGTGCCTACCACCGCTCAGTCAGACCGCTCTATCAAATCATAGACTTAATTATAATAAACACACAGAAATACGAGCCTTAGGTCATTAATATGGTCGAATCCGGAAACTATCATCTCGAAAACAAAAGTTTTTTTCTTTCAGTGAAATACGGAACCGTTCTGTATTTTATCTAACGGGTGGCATCCCTAAGTCTAAATATTCCTGTTACATTGCACAACCTTCAATGTTATGTCATAATTACGTAAAATTCTGGCAAATTAGTTTGCAACGAGCCAGGCAGCCCAAACTGTTGCATATACCCTGACTCTGCGTGCAATGAACGCTAGAGATGTGACACAATTTCATGTTAGCAGGCAATATTAACTAAATATGCAGGTTTAAAAATATATACTTGTGTATTGATTTTAAAGAAAGGCATTGATGTTTATGGTTAGGTACATTGGTGCAACGACAGTGCTTTTTTCGCAAATGCGCTTGTTAAATCAACACCTGTTTGTCGAAGTAGGCTGTGATTCAATGAGAAATTAACAAGCACCGCATCGATTATATGCAACGCAGGACACGTTAGATAACTACACATGGTTGATGATATTACTAGTTTAACTAGTGATTATGTTAAGATTGATCGTTTTTTAGAAGATAAGTTTAATGCTAGCTAGCAACTTCCCTTGGCTTCTTGCTGCCCTCGCGTAACAGGTAGTCAGCCTGCCATGCAGGCTCCTCGTGGAGTGCAATATAAAGCAGGTGGTTAGAGCGTTGGACTAGTAACCGAAGGTTGCAAAAACAAATCCCCCCTGAACAAGGCAGTTAACCCCCGTTCCTAGGCCGTCATTGAAAATAAGAATGTGTTCTTAATCTGACTTGCCTAGATAAATAAAGGTGTAAAAAATAAAATATATACATTTTTAATAATCGGCAAATCGGTGGCCAAAAACACAGATTATGAAAACTTGAAATCGGCCCTAATTAATCGGCCATTCCGATTAATCGGTCGACCTCTAATGTTAAGGCTGCAGAGAGAAAGGTTTGCATATGTTCTTAAATCTGCAGAAAGAAAGGTTTGCATATGTTCTTAAATCTGTAGAGAGACAGGTTTGAATATGTTCTTAAGGTTGCAGAGAGAAAGCAGCAGAAGGATTGGGAGGGAAAATATACCACCTCTCTCAACAGATGATTTCCTCCTATGTGGGAGCAGCTCCAGTACCTATTTACAGGTTTCACAGTTTCTCCTCACAGTTAGTCCTCTGCACACCTTCCCACAGCCTTTAGTTACACTACTGCAGTACAGAGACACTGTCTAAGGATGAAAGCTAAAATAAAAACGAAATGCTTTAAATGGCCAGTTTCTTATTGTTTTTTAATTATGCTCCTATAAATAGAGAACTTAATTTTCTGATTCTGACACCATGTTACTATCGTAGACACTACATGTCAGTCAATTAAAACAACCATTACCCCAAATATTGCATAGATTTTAATGGACATGACATCAGGTTGTGACCCGGCCTCACCCTCACTTAATAATGACTAAACATAGAACTGGGCACGTCCAACGGACTCTCCCCTGGCCTCTCCCCTGGCCTCTCCCCTGGCCTCTCCAACGGCCACTCCCCTGGCCTCTCCACCGGCCACTCCCTTGGCCTCTCCACCGGCCACTCCCCTGGCCTCTCCACCGGCCACTCCCCTGGCCTCTCCACCGGCCACTCCCCTGGCCTCTCCACCGGCCACTCCCCTGGCCTCTCCACCGGCCACTCCCCTGGCCTTTCCACCGGCCACTCCCCTGGCCTCTCCACCGGCCACTCCCCTGGCCTCTCCACCGGCCACTCCCCTGAGTGGCCTCTCCACCGGCTTCTCCCCTGGCCTCTCCACCGGCCTCTCCCCTGGCCTCTCCACCGGCCTCTCCCCTGGCCTCTCCACCGGCCTCTCCCCTGGCCTCTCCACCGGCCACTCCCCTGGCCTCTCCACCGGCCACTCCCTGGCCTCTCCACCGGCCACTCCCCTGGCCTCTCCACCGGCCACTCCCCTGGCCTCTCCACCGGCCACTCCCCCGGCCACTCCCCTGGCCTCTACCCCGGCCTCTCCACGGGTCTCTCCCCTGGCCTCTCCACCGGCCTCTCCCCTGGCCTCTCCACCGGTTCTCCCCTGGCCTCTCCACCGGCCACTCCACTGGTCTCTCCCCTGGTCTTCCCCTGGCCTCTCCCATTCACCTCTGAGCTGAACATGTCTCATTAAGAAATCGAGTGTGCCGAAAACTAGATGTATTTCCAGTGGATGCTCAAACCATTTGGATTTAATTTCAGTTGGCATGTTAGGCCACAACAGAGGAAATCCCCTTTCTATTCCCGGAAACAGACATTTTAAAGAAAACATCGTAACCCTAACACTATACGTTAGTTTCACTTGTTGATTTCAGTGTCGAAACGACTGTGCAGAAATTTGCATGATGTTTCCTGTGCCATTGCAAGTTACTTGGAACTGTAGTCAGCCAGCAAGCAGAACCACACCTGACGTGAGTCTACTGAAAGAACTGTAGTCAGCCAGCAAGCAGAACCACACCTGACGTGAGTCTACTGAAAGAACTGTAGTCAGCCAGCAAGCAGAACCACACCTGACGTGAGTCTACTGAAAGAACTGTAGTCGGCCGGCAAGCAGAACCACACCTGACGTGAGTCTACTGAAAGAACTGTAGTCAGCCAGCAAGCAGAACCACACCTGACATGAGTCTACTGAAAGAACTGTAGTCAGCCAGCAAGCAGAACCACACCTGACATGAGTCTACTGAAAGAACTGTAGTCGGCCAGCAAGCAGAACCACACCTGACGTGAGTCTACTGAAAGAACTGTAGTCGGCCAGCAAGCAGAACCACACCTGACGTGAGTCTACTGAAAGAACTGTAGTCGGCCAGCAAGCAGAACCACACCTGACATGAGTCTACTGAAAGAACTGTAGTCGGCCAGCAAGCAGAACCACACCTGACATGAGTCTACTGAAAGAACTGTAGTCGGCCAGCAAGCAGAACCACACCTGACATGAGTCTACTGAAAGAACTGTAGTCGGCCAGCAAGCAGAACCACACCTGACATGAGTCTACTGAAAGAACTGTAGTCGGCCAGCAAGCAGAACCACACCTGACATGAGTCTACTGAAAGAACTGTAGTCGGCCAGCAAGCAGAACCACACCTGACATGAGTCTACTGAAAGAACTGTAGTCGGCCGGCAAGCAGAACCACACCTGACGTGAGTCTACTGAAAGAACCAGAGGGGCTACCTAATGGTCAACCTAATGGTCAACCAACTGGCCTCTGTGGACTCGCTGGCGTCTGTGGACTGTGTGGACTCGCTGGCGTCTGTGGACTGTGTGGACTCGCTGGCGTCTGTGGACTCGCTGGCGTCTGTGGACTCGCTGGCGTCTGTGGACTCGCTGGCGTCTGTGGACTCTGTGGATTCACTGGCGTCTGTGGACTCGCTGGCGTCTGTGGACTCGCTGGCCTCTGTGGACTCGCTGACCGATCTTCTATGCATGAGGCAGCATTGCACTCCAAAACCATGCCGCTGTGTAGAGGCCTATGTGTGGATGAGTGAGGGAGTTGAGACTGGAGTGCAATGGAGATGAGGTTATGAGACTAAGCACCGAGCAGTAGGCTGAGGCAGATATCTCAGTTTCTCTGATTGCAGTAGGCTGAGGCAGATATCTATATCTCTCTCTCTCTCTCTCTCTCTGATTGCAGTAGGCTGAGGCAGATATCTATTTCTCTCTCTCTCTGATTGCAGTAGGCTGAGGCAGATATCTCTCTCTCTCTGATTGCAGTAGGTTGAGGCAGATATCTCTCTCTCTCTGATTGCAGTAGGCTGAGGCAGATATCTCTCTCTGATTGCAGTAGGCTGAGGCAGATATCTCTCTCTCTCTCTCTGATTGCAGTAGGCTGAGGCGGATATCTCTCTCTCTCTCTGATTGCAGTAGGCTGAGGCAGATATCTCTCTCTCTCTCTGATTGCAGTAGGCTGAGGCAGATATCTCTCTCTCTCTGATTGCAGTAGGCTGAGGCAGATATCTCTCTCTCTGATTGCAGTAGGCTGAGGCAGATATCTCTCTCTCTGATTGCAGTAGGCTGAGGCAGATATATCTCTCTCTCTCTCTCTGATTGCAGTAGGCTGAGGCAGATATCTCTCTCTCTGATTGCAGTAGGCTGAGGCAGATATCTCTCTCTCTGATTGCAGTAGGCTGAGGCAGATATCTCTCTGTCTCTCTCTCTGATTGCAGTAGGCTGAGGCAGATATCTCTCTCTCTGATTGCAGTAGGCTGAGGCAGATATCTCTCTCTCTGATTGCAGTAGGCTGAGGCAGATATCTCTCTCTCTCTCTGATTGCAGTAGGCTGAGGCAGATATCTCTCTCTCTCTCTGATTGCAGTAGGCTGAGGCAGATATCTCTCTCTCTCTCTCTCTGATTGCAGTAGGCTGAGGCAGATATCTCTCTCTCTCTCTGATTGCAGTAGGCTGAGGCAGATATCTCTCTCTCTCTGATTGCAGTAGGCTGAGGCAGATATCTCTCTCTCTGATTGCAGTAGGCTGAGGCAGATATCTCTCTCTCTGATTGCAGTAGGCTGAGGCAGATATATCTCTCTCTCTCTCTCTGATTGCAGTAGGCTGAGGCAGATATCTCTCTCTCTGATTGCAGTAGGCTGAGGCAGATATCTCTCTCTCTGATTGCAGTAGGCTGAGGCAGATATCTCTCTCTCTCTCTCTCTGATTGCAGTAGGCTGAGGCAGATATCTCTCTCTCTGATTGCAGTAGGCTGAGGCAGATATCTCTCTCTCTGATTGCAGTAGGCTGAGGCAGATATCTCTCTCTCTCTCTGATTGCAGTAGGCTGAGGCAGATATCTCTCTCTCTCTCTGATTGCAGTAGGCTGAGGCAGATATCTCTCTCTCTCTCTCTCTGATTGCAGTAGGCTGAGGCAGATATCTCTCTCTCTCTCTCTCTCTGATTTCAGTGCTGGACTGGACTGCAGTAACGGTCCCCAGGTTGTCACAACAAGCTAGAGAAGTAACATGGGCTCTTCTAATGGTACGGAACCCTTTCCAGCTACTTGGCTAGTGCCTAGCTTACCGTCTAACACCGGGTCCTTACTATAGGTTGTGTGAATCATGGAGCCCTTTCCAGCTACTTGGCTAGTGCCTAGCTTACCGTCTAACTCCGGGTCCTTACTATAGGTTGTGTGAATCATGGAGCCCTTTCCAGCTACTTGGCTAGTGCCTAGCTTACCGTCTAACACCGGGTCCTTACTATAGGTTGTGTGAATCATGGAGCCCTTTCCAGCTACTTGGCTAGTGCCTAGCTTACCGTCTAACTCCGGGTCCTTACTATAGGTTGTGTGAATCATGGAGCCCTTTCCAGCTACTTGGCTAGTGCCTAGCTTACCGTCTAACTCCGGGTCCTTACTATAGGTTGTGTGAATCATGGAGCCCTTTCCAGCTACTTGGCTAGTGCCTAGCTTACCGTCTAACTCCGGGTCCTTACTATAGGTTGTGTGAATCATGGAGCCCTTTCCAGCTACTTGGCTAGTGCCTAGCTTACCGTCTAACTCCGGGTCCTTACTATAGGTTGTGTGAATCATGGAGCCCTTTCCAGCTACTTGGCTAGTGCCTAGCTTACCGTCTAACTCCGGGTCCTTACTATAGGTTGTGTGAATCATGGAGCCCTTTCCAGCTACTTGGCTAGTGCCTAGCTTACCGTCTAACTCCGGGTCCTTACTATAGGTTGTGTGAATCATGGAGCCCTTTCCAGCTACTTGGCTAGTGCCTAGCTTACCGTCTAACTCCGGGTCCTTACTATAGGTTGTGTGAATCATGGAGCCCTTTCCAGCTACTTGGCTAGTGCCTAGCTTACCGTCTAACTCCGGGTCCTTACTATAGGTTGTGTGAACCAGGGAGGTGGAAGAACACAGGACCTGCATGGGCGAAGAAAGGAAAAGAAACTAGGCGTCCAATGACGATGCTGCGGAGATCGAAGACGTGCGCACAATCTTGCAACCCATCCGTTGCAAGTGATAGTTTCACCTACCACACCGTCTCTCTCTCTCTGGTAGTTTCACCTACCACACCGTGTCTCTCTCTCTCTCTCTCTCTGATAGTTTCACCTACCACACCGTCTCTCTCTCTCTCTCTCTCTCTCTGGTAGTTTCACCTACCACACCGTCTCTCTCTCTCTCTCTGGTAGTTTCACCTACCACACCGTCTCTCTCTCTCTCTCTCTCTGGTAGTTTCACCTACCACACCGTGTCTCTCTCTCTCTCTCTCTCTGATAGTTTCACCTACCACACCGTCTCTCTCTCTCTCTCTGGTAGTTTCACCTACCACACCGTCTCTCTCTCTCTCTCTGGTAGTTTCACCTACCACACCGTGTCTCTCTCTCTCTCTCTGGTAGTTTCACCTACCACACCGTCTCTCTCTCTCTCTCTGGTAGTTTCACCTACCACACCGTCTCTCTCTCTCTCTCTCTCTGGTAGTTTCACCTACCACACCGTCTCTCTCTCTCTCTCTCTCTCTCTCTCTCTCTGGTAGTTTCACCTACCACACCGTCTCTCTCTCTCTCTCTCCGATAGTTTCACCTACCACACCGTCTCTCTCTCTCTCTGATAGTTTCACCTACCACACCGTCTCTCTCTCTCTCTCTCTCTCTCCGGTAGTTTCACCTACCACACCGTCTCTCTCTCTCTCTCTCTCTGGTAGTTTCACCTACCACACCGTCGCTCTTGCTCTCGCTCTCTCCCTCTCTGGTAGTTTCACCTACCACACCGTCTCTCTCTCTCTCTCTCTCTCTCTCTCTCTGGTAGTTTCACCTACCACACCGTCTCTCTCTCTTTCTCTCTGGTAGTTTCACCTACCACACCGTCTCTCTCTCTCTCTCTCTCTGGTAGTTTCACCTACCACACCGTCTCTCTCTCTCTCTCTCTCTCTCTCTCTCTCTGATAGTTTCACCTACCACACCGTCTCTCTCTCTCTCTCTCTCTCTCTCTCTCTCTCTCTCTCTCTCTCTCTCTCTGGTAGTTTCACCTACCACACCGTCTCTCTCTCTCACTCTGATAGTTTCACCTACCACACTGTCTCTCTCTCTCTCTCTCTCTCTCTCTCCTTCTCTCTCTCTCTCTCTTTCTCTCCCTCTTCTCTCTCTGGTAGTTTCACCTACCACACCATCTCTCTCTCTCTCTCTCTCTCTGGTAGTTTCACCTACCACACCGTCTCTCTCTCTCTCTCTCTGGTAGTTTCACCTACCACACCGTCTCTCTCTCTCTCTCTCTCTGATAGTTTCACCTACCACTCTCTCTCTCTCTCTCTCTCTCTCTCTCTCTCTCTCTCTCTCTCTCTCTCTCTCTCTGGTAGTTTCACCTACCACACCGTCTCTCTCTCTCTCTCTGGTAGTTTCACCTACCACACCATCTCTCTCTCTCTCTCTCTCTCTCTCTCTCTCTCTCTCTCTCTCTCTCTCTCTCTCTCTCTCTCTCTGATAGTTTCACCTACCACACCGTCTCTCTCTCTCTCTCTCTCTCTCTCTCTCTCTCTCTCTCTCTCTCTCTCTCTCTCTCTCTCTCTCTCTCTCTCTCTCTCTCTCTCTGATAGTTTCACCTACCACACCGTCTCTCTCTCTCTCTCTCTCTCTCTCTCTGGTAGTTTCACCTACCACACTGTCTCTCTCTGCCTTCCTCAACCTCTTTCATGCTCTCCCTTCCTCTGTGGATGATTGAGGCCAAGGTCTAGGGAGAGGTCAGCCATAATCCAGCAGGTGGTTTCCTGTGTTGCTGGGAAGTTATTTATGTCTCCCCCCCCGTGAGTGGGTTGTGTACACAGACAATGCAGCAACCTGTACACTGGCATTACACTAGCAGCAACCTGTACACTGGCGTCACACTAGCAGCAACCTGTACACTGGCGTCACTCTAGCAGCAACCTGTACACTGGCGTCACACTAGCAGCAACCTGTACACTGGCGTCACACTAGCAGCAACCTGTACACTGGCGTCACACTAGCAGCAACCTGTACACTGGCGTCACACTAGCAGCAACCTGTACACTGGCGTCACACTAGCAGCAACCTGTACACTGGCGTTACACTAGCAGCAACCTGTACACTGGCGTCACACTAGCAGCAACCTGTACACTGGCGTCACACTAGCAGCGACCTGTACACTGGCGTCACACTAGCAGCGACCTGTACACTGGCGTCACACTAGCAGCGACCTGTACACTGGCGTCACTCTAGCAGCAACCTGTACACTGGCGTCATTCTAGCAGCAACCTGTACACTGGCGTCACACTAGCAGCAACCTGTACACTGGCGTCACACTAGCAGCAACCTGTACACTGGCGTCACACTAGCAGCAACCTGTACACTGGCGTCACACTAGCAGCAACCTGTACACTGGCGTCACACTAGCAGCAACCTGTACACTGGCGTCACACTAGCAGCAACCTGTACACTGGCGTCACACTAGCAGCAACCTGTACACTGGCGTCACACTAGCAGCATTGACTCCACTCTTTTGGTTTCAGGTTAAAAAAACATGGTAGTGGCAAAGTCTGGACTTGCGTTGTGCTGCTCAGTCTAACCGGGGGTTGAGAAATCAGCCCTGCCTGTGGGCAAGCTGGGACCAAACTTCTGTAGCCCGGGGCAACGTGGCCCTCCTGCCTTTCTGCCAGACATACACTACAGCCTAGGTAGGTCCTGTCTGAACCACATCCTTCAAAGGAAAAGGGGGAATGTCCTCCTCCATTAAGTCTCCATACTGTCCTGGTAGATGTAGTAGAAGTACTAGTCTCTGTCTCTCCTGTAGCTAGCTCCTTCCTCCTGAGACAGTAACGTGCTCTGTCTCTCCTGTAGCTAGCTCCTTCCTCCTGAGACAGTAACGTGCTCTGTCTCTCCTGTAGCTAGCTCCTTCCTCCTGAGACAGTGACGTGCTCTGTCTCTCCTGTAGCTAGCTCCTTCCTCCTGAGACAGTAATGTGCTCTGTCTCTCCTGTAGCTAGCTCCTTCCTCCTGAGACAGTAACGTGCTCTGTCTCTCCTGTAGCTAGCTCCTTCCTCCTGAGACAGTGACGTGCTCTGTCTCTCCTGTAGCTAGCTCCTTCCTCCTGAGACAGTAATGTGCTCTGTCTCTCCTGTAGCTAGCTCCTTCCTCCTGAGACAGTAGCGTGCTCTGTCTCTCCTGTAGCTAGCTCCTTCCTCCTGAGACAGTAACGTGCTCTGTCTCTCCTGTAGCTAGCTCCTTCCTCCTGAGACAGTAACGTGCTCTGCTTGTGTAATATACCCAGAGAGCACAATGAAATTAGGTATTTTCCGAGTTGATCTCGAGCCAGTGGCTCTGGAAGGCTGAGAGATGGGAGAATGGATAGTGGGAGGGGGAGAGAGGATGGGGGAGGGAGGATGAGGATGGAGTGGGGGAAGGTGGATGGAGGGGGGTGCTGGTACACAGACTAAAGCTCTACTCTCTCTAGCAGGGTTTTATATAATGGGCAGGTACAGTCCACCCCCACAACAGCCACACACACACATCCATAAACGCACACACTGCAGAGCTGAGCCGAGCCGCCTGGCAGGCCGTAATCAGTTTCATCTCCCAGTCACCTAGCTAGAAATGAGGAGCTGCATCTCTGTTAGCCAGTAAGACACCCGGTATAGAACAGACAAGGAGATGTGCAGTGTGTGTTTCTGACGTAACGTGGATGCATTAATCCCTCCATGGCTCTGGCTATCCAGCTAGATTAGAGTTTGGGGAAAGGTTATCCTGAAGTTGTGGACCACAGAACACAGCAAATCTCTAGATTACACTGATGGAGGGTCAAAAGCTGCGTCCAGACAGGAAACATGCCGTCTTTGGTACTCTGTGACTATTATTAATGATGGGGGAAATCGATACAGCGGTCTAAGGCACTGCATTTCAGGGCTAGAGGCGTCACTACAGACCATGGTTCAATTCCAGGCTGTATCACAACCGGCCATGATTGGGAGTCCCGTAGGGCTGCGCACAGTTGGCCAAGCGTCGTTAGGGTTTGGCCGGGGTAGGCCGTCATTGTAAATAAGAATTTGTTCTTAACTGACTTGCCTAGTTAAATAAAAGTTAAATAAAAAAATATATTGGGATATTATTTTGGATGATATATCGTATTTTTGCGCTAGTTTGCTGTACCTGCACCAAAACATTAGTACTTGTATTTCCATGACTGATCAAAACTTGTTTTCTCATGACTGACTCTCCTCTCTCTGCAGCAGACATATTGTGAACAATATGTTTGGAACATTGAATTACAATAAAATCCCAGTGTGGAATCACAGTACATATAGAATGGTGAGGATCACCATACAGATCGTATCAACACCTCAGACTGGTGATCATATCATGAGGACCCTGGCCATTCCTATCCCACACTAATCTGTGATAATACTGTATCCTGTCTCACGAGAGTTGTTGTCTGCCTGTTAATGGAAGAACTAGGATTTTATTTATTTCACCTTTATTTAACCAGGTAGGCTAGTTGAGAACAAGTTCTCATTTACAACTGCGACCTGGCCAAGATAAAGCAAAGCAGTGTGACACAAACAACAACACAGAGTTACACATGGAATAAACAAACATACAGTCAATAACACAATAGGAAAAAAAGTTTGTTTATATACAGTGTGTGCAAATGGCGTGAGGAGGTAAGGCAATAAATAGGCCATCGCAGCAAGGTAATTACAATTTAGCAGATTAACACTGGAGTGATAGATGAGCAGATGATGATGTGCAAGTAGAGATACTGGTGTGCAAAAGAGCAGAAAAGTAAATAAAAACAATATGGGGATGAGGTAGGTAGATTGGGTGGGCTATTTACAGATGGACTACGTACAGCTGCAGCGATCGGTTAGCTGATGTTTAAAGTTGGTGAGGGAAATATAAGTCTCCAGCTTCAGCGATCTTTGCAATTCGTTCCAGTCACTGGCAGCAGAGAACTGGAAGGAAAGGCGGCCAAATGAGGTGTTGGCTTTGGGGATGACCAGTGAGATATACTTGCTAGAGCGCGTGCTACGGGTGGGTGTTGTTATCGTGACCAGTGAGCTGAGATAAGGCAGAGCTTTACCTAGCATAGACTTATAGATGACCTGGAGCCAGTGGGCCTGGCGACGAATATCTAGCATGGGCCAGCCGACTAGAGTATACAGGTCGCAGTGGTGGGTGGTATAAGACGCTTTGGTAACAAAACGGATGGCACTGTGATAGACTGTATCCAATTTGCTGAGTAGAGTATTGGAAGTTATTTTGTAGATGACATCGCCGAAGTCGAGGATCGGTAGGATAGTCAGTTTTACTAGGGTAAGTTTGACGGCGTGGGTGAAGGAGGCTTTGTTGCGAAATAGAAAGCCGATTCTAGATTTGATTTTGGATTGGGGATGTTTGATATGAGTCTGGAAAGAGAGTTTACAGTCTAGCCAGACACCAAGGTATTTGTAGTTGTCAATGTATTCTAGGTCAGAACCGTCCAGAGTAGTGATGTTAGTTGGGCGGGCGGGTGCAGGCAGCGAACGGTTGGAAGAGCATGCATTTGGTTTTACTAGCGTTTAAGAGCAGTTGGAGGCCACGGAAGGAGTGTTGTATGGCATTGAAGCTCGTTTGGAGGTTAGTTAACACAGTGTCCAAAGAAGGGCCAGAAGTATACAGAATGGTGTCGTCTGTGTAGAGGTGGATCAGGGAATCACCCGCAGCAAGAGCGACATCGTTGATTTATATACAGAGAAAAGAGTCGGCCCGAGAATTGAACCCTGTGGTACCCCCATAGAGACTGCCAGAGGTCCGGACAACAGGCCCTCCGATTTGACACACTGATCTCTGTCTGCGAAGTAGTTTGTGAACCAGGCGAGGCAGTCATTTTTTAAACCAAGGCTATTGAGTCTGACAATAAGAATGTTGTGATTGACAGAGTCGAAAGCCTTGGCCAGGTCGATGAATACGGCTGCACAGTACTGTCTTTTATCGATGGCGGTTATGATATCGTTTAGTACCTTGAGCCTGGCTGAGGTGCACCCGTGACCAGCTCGGAAACTGTATTGCACAGCAGAGAAGATATGGTGGGATTAGAAATGGTCGGTGATCTGTTTATTAACTTGGCTTTCGAAGACTTTAGAAAGGCAGGGCAGGATGGATATAGGTCTATAACAGTTTGGGTCTAGAGTGTCACCCCCTTTGAAGAGGGGGATGACCGCGGCAGCTTTCCTATCTTTAGGGATCTCGGACGATACGAAAGAGAGGTTAAACAGACTGGTAATACGGGTTGCAACAATGGCGGCGGATAATTTTAGAAAGAGAGGGTCCAGATTGTCTAGCCCAGCTGATTTGTACGGGTCTAGGATTTGCAGCTCTTTCAGAACATCTGCTATCTGGATTTGGGTGAAGGAGAAGCTGGGGAGGCTCTGGCAAGTAGCTGCGGAGGGTGCTGAGCTGTTGGTTGGGGTAGCCAGGAGCAAAGCATGGCCAGCCGTAGAGAAATGCTTATTGAAATTTTCGATTATCATGGATTTATCGGTGGTGACCGTGTTACCTAGCCTCAGTGCAGTGGGCAGCTGAGAGGTGGTGCTCTTGTTCTCCATGGACTTTACAGTGTCCCAAAACTTTTTGGAGTTAGAGCTACAGGATGCAAATTTCTGTTTGAAAAAGCTAACCTTTGCTTTCTTGACTGACTGCGTGTATTGGTTCCTGACTTCCCTGAACAGTTGCATATCGCGGGGACTTTTCGATGCTATTGCAGTTCGCCACAGGATGTTTTTGTGCTGGTCAAGAGCAGTCAGGTCTGGAGTGAACCAAGGGCTATATCTATTCTTAGTTCTACATTTTTTTAAAAGGGCATGCTTATTTAAGATTGTGAGGAAATTACTTTTAAAGAATGACCAGGCATCCTCGACTGACTGGATGAGGTCAATATCCTTCCAGGATACCCGGGCCAGGTCGATTAGAAAGGCCTGCTCGCAGAAGTGTTTTAGGGAGCGTTTTACAGTGATGAGGGGTGGTCGTTTGACCGCGGACCCATAGCGTATGCAGGCAATGAGGCAGTGTTCGCTGAGATCCTGATTGAAAACAGCAGAGGTGTATTTGGAAGGCAAGTTGGTCAGGATAATGTCTATGAGGGTGCCCATGTTTACGGATTTAGGGTTGTTCCTGGTGGTTTCCTTGATAATTTGTGTGAGATTGAGGGCATCTATCTTAGATTGTAGGACTGCTGGGGTGTTAAGCATATCCCAGTTTAGGTCACCTAACAGAATGAACTCTGAAGATAGATGGGGGGGCAATCAAGTCACATATGGTGTACAGGGCACAGTTGGGAGCTGAGGGGGGTCTATAACAGGCGGCAACAGTGAGAGACTTATTTCTGGAGAGATGCATTTTTAAAATTAGAAGCTCAAACTGTTTGGGCATAGACTTGGAAAGTATGACAGAACTTTGCAAGCTATCTCTGCAGTAGATTGCAACTCCTCCCCCTTTGGCAGGTGTATCTTGATGGAACATGTTGTAGTTGGGTATGGAAATCTCCGAATTTTTGGTGGCTTTCCTAAGCCAGGATTCATACACGGCAAGGATGAAGATCAAGTGTTGGAAATCCAGTGTCTTTTCTGTCCTGAAAGAAGAGCTTTCAAAGTCTTCTGATTTGTGTTGTGTATCACGTTACGTAATATTTTCTCTTTTTCGAGCAATGGACAATCAAAACCAGGTGAAGGTCATTTTGTTTTAAGAATGTTTTAAGAACCAGACATGTTGAATCAACCGATTTCACACTGGCACATTTTGTAATTTCAAGCCAAGGAAAGTGCAAATAGATCACAAATAGGTCATGCTAGATTCAACACCCAGGCTAGGGTAGGAATGCACGATATGGGCCAAAAAAACTCAATGCTAATTATTTATTTTCTTACCTAGTATTGGGATTGTGATTGACTTGCAATATAGATCAAAACACTTGAACTGTTTAAGTCATAGAAATATAATAGTTTATATTAAGAAGCAAAGTGGAAGGTGGCATCGTTCTTGTTTGGAACAATCTGTTCACCTGCATTTGACCTAACAGAACAGCATGCAAACTTCTAGTGAATTTAACAGCGAGAAGGATGGAACTTTGATTGGCAGGGGGCGGAGCTTGGTGTGTGTGGAAAGCAGCCGCAGAAAGAGAGAGACGACAAACTGACCAAACTATTAAAAACTGACGTTACACACGGCTGAGTGGCGTTTTCAAAATATTTCAGCGATATGGATATTGCACATGTCAATATTGTGATTTAGATGGAGAATGTGAATTTAAAATTAGATGTGAATTAGATAGAGAATGTGGATTTACATGTGAATTGGATGGAGAATGTGAATTTAGATTTAGATGTGAATTAGATGGAGAATGTGAATTTAGATGTGAATTGGATGGAGAATGTGAATTTAGATTTAGATGTGAAATAGATAGAGAATGTGGATTTAGATGTGATTTAGATTTAGATGTGAATTGGATGGAAAATGTGGATTTAGATGTGAATTGGATGGATTGTGCAGCTCTATCATGGCCTACCTAAAATGTGGCCATTTTTAGTTGAACATGTATTTTCTTTCTCAATCAGCCCCTCGGCAGGCAGAAGGGACTTTGTATCACTTCAATCTCACCTAGCTTCTTCTATGCCAGATTTTGGTAGACTGCTGAATGTCTCAGTATAATTCTTTACACGGTGTGAGTGAGTATGGAGGCATGTGGTTGTGTGACTGTGCCTTGAATGTGTGCGGCATTAGACTTGTGTGCATGGCTGCTTTGTGCGTGTTAGTATTGTGTTAGCATTGTGCAGTGTGCACACTCTTTTTGCAAGCTTGGCCTTGGCGTGTTAGTTCTGTAGTGGGCAAGCACCTTTTGTGCCAGTACTGGCTACTGGCCCCTTCATGTGTACTGGACTGCTCGTTTTTGGAGAAGCTCACATGAGATGAAAAGCATTGGAATGGGTAGTTGTGTGTGTGTGTGTGTGTGTGTGTGTGTGTGTGTGTGTGTGTGTGTGTGTGTGTGTGTGTGTGTGTGTGTGAGAGAGAGAGAGAGCACTAGTGACTCCCAAGTCCTGCATCAGAGTGTATTTGCCAGCCCCAGCAGTTCTATAGCCCCATGCCTCTTCTGACCGATGAAACAGTCTGTTCAAAGAGGCTGCCGTCTGCCGCGCAGCTGAGCACTGGCCTGCCTGCATACGCCTTCAAAGGCCCTTTTTACTGTCTGGTTGGTTTGATTCCGGCCTGTGTTGTGGAGGGGGGCTACAACACGGTAGGGCACTAACAGGTGTGTGTTCAGTCTGGATAGGAGACAGACTGTGTGGCAGTAGTCCTATGTGTTTGAACTAGCCTAAATGTGGACGTACATGTAAGGGCTTTTACATTTCTGTGTCAGAGGGTTGCATGTGTCCGTACTTTAATGTGTGGACGTGTTGGTGTGCACGCGGGTTTTCATCTCCGTTGTCTCTGTGTGTGGGAGGTTTAGTAACATCTAAACCTCTGACGCAGTGTATCACTCTGAGTAGGACCCATATCAGTCCTTCACTACTATCACTAACCAGTACCTCTCTCTCTCTTTCGCTCTCGCTCTCTCGCTCTCATCACTAACCAATACCTCTCGCTCTCTGTTTTTCTGCTCTATCCCTCCCTCCCCCCCTTTCTTTTGGTCTCTCCATCTCCTTTCCTCCCCCTCTCGCACTTTTTCTCCCGCTCTTTGTCTCTCTCTCTCCCTCCCTTTCTACCCCTCCCCGCTCTCTCTTGCTCCCTGCCTCTCTCAATCTCCCCTCCCTGCCTTTCTCTCTTGATATGGGAGTCTTTGTGGATCTGTGTAATCTGAGGGAAATATGTGTCTCTAATATGGTCATACCAAATACCTAGGTGTCTGGTTAGACTGTAACTCTCCTTCCAGACTCACATTAAGCATCTCCAATCCAAAATTTAATCTAGAATTGGCTTCCTATTTCACAACAAAGCATCCTTCACTCATGCTGCCAAACATACTGTTCCTAATCATTTAACCCATTGTCTTACAAACCTTGGGCATTAGTCAAGGCAAATTGATTATTGATTATTATCATCAAGATATAAAATTCCTTTAACACATACTCTCGTAAAACTGACCATCCTACCGATAATCGACTTTGGCGATGTCATTTACAAAATAGCCCCCAACACTCTACTCAACAAATTGGATGCAGTCTATTACAGTGCCATCTGTTTTGTCAGCAAAGCCCCATATACTACCCACCACTGCGACCTGTACACTCTCGTTGGCTGGCCCTCGCTTCATACTCGTCGCCAAACCCACTGGCTCCAGGTCATCTACAAGATCCTGCTAGGTAAAGTCCCCCCTTATCTCAGCTCACTGGTCACCATAGCAGCACCCACCCGTAGCACGCGCTCCAGCAGGTATATCTCTCTAGTCACCCCCAATGCCAATTCCTGCTTTGGCCGCCTTTCCTTCCAGTTCTCTGCTGCCAATGACTGGAATGAATTGCAAAATTCACTGAAGCTCTTACCTCCCTCACTAGCTTTAAGCACCAGCTGTCTGAGCAGCTCACAGATCACTGCACCTATACATAGCCCATCTGTAAATAGCCCATCCAACTACCTCATCCCCTACTGTATTTATTTATTTATTTATCTTGCTCCTTTGCACCCCTGTATCTCAACTTGCACATTCATCTTCTGCACATCAGTCACTCTAGTATCTAATTGGTATATTGTATTTACTTCGCCACCATGGCCTATTTATTGCCTTACTTCCCTTTTCTTACATCATTTGTACACACTGTATATAGATTTTCTTCAACTGTATTATTGACTGTATGTTTGTTTATTCCATGTGTAACTCTGTTGTTGTATGTGTCAAACTGCTTTGCTTTATTCTTGGCCAGGTCGCAGTTGAAATTAGAACTTGTTCTCAACTTGCCTACCTGGCTAAATAAAGGTGAAATAAATAAATACAATTAAATACATTTGGCAGGAAGATAGGAGGTGCAGATCAGTTTCCACCTCATTTTGTGTGTTATGTCTGGATAAGAGCTTTGACTATGTGCAGACTCATTGCACATAGCCGGTCTTCTCTTGAGAGTCTGCCTACGGTGGCCTTTCTCAATAGCAAGGCTATGCTCACTAAGTCTGTACATAGTCAAAGCTTTCCTTAAGTATGGGTCAGTCACAGTGGTCAGGTATTCTGCCACTGTGTAGTCTCTGTTTAGGGCCAAATAGCATTCTAGTTTACTCAGTAATTATCTTTTAGTTTTCTGATGATTTGGTTGGGTCTAATTGTGTTGCTGTCCTGGGGCTCTGTGGGGACTGTGAACAGAGCCCCAGGACCAGCTTGTTTAGGGGACTTCTCCAGGTTCATTTCTCTGTAGATGATGGCTTTGTTATGGAAGGTTTGGGAATCGCTTCCTTTTAGGTGGTTGTAGAATTTGTCTCTTTTCTGGATTTTGATAATTAGTGGATATCAGCCTAATTCTGCTCCGCATGCATTATTTGGTGTTTTTACGATGTACACGGAGGATATTTTAGCAGAATTCTGCATGCAGAGTCTCAATTTGGTGTTTGTCCCATTTTGTGAATTCTTGGTTGGTGAGCTGACCTCAGACCTCACAACCATAAAGGGCGAGGGGTTCTATAACTGATTCAAGTATTTTTACCTAGATCCTACTTTGTATTAGAGATCGACCGATTACGATTTTTCAACGCCGATACCGATTCTTGGAGGACCAAAAAAAAGCCGGTGCCGATTAATCGGCCGATTTTATTTATTAATTTGTAATATATGACAAATACAACAATACTGAATGAACACTTATTTTAACTTAATATAATACATAAATACTATCAATTTAGCCTCAAATAAATAATGGAACATTTTCAATTTGGTTTAAATAATGCAAAAACAAAGTGTTGGAGAAGAAAGTAAAAGTGCAATATGTGCCATGTAAAAAAGCTAACGTTTAAGTTCCTTGCTCAGAACATGAGAACATATGAAAGCTGGTGGTTCCTTTTAACATGAGTCTTCAATATTCCCAGGTAAGAGGTTGTAGCTATTATAGGAATTATAGGACTATTTCTCTCTATACGATTTGTATTTCATATACCTTTGACTATTGGATGTTCTTATAGGCACTTTATTATTGCCAGTGTAACAGTATAGCTTCCGTCTCTCTCCTCGCTCCTACCTGGGCTCGAACCAGGAACACATCGACAACAGCCACCCTCGAAGCAGCGTTACCCATGTAGAGCAAGGAGAACAACCACTCCCAAGTCTCAGAGCGAGTGACGTTTGAAACGTTATTAGCGCGCACCCCGCTAACTAGCTAGCCATTTCACATCGGTTACACCAGCCTAATCTCGGGGGTTGAAGTCATAAACAGCGCAATGCTTGAAGAATTGCGAAGAGCTGCTGGCAAACGCACGAAGGTGCTGTTTGAATGAATGCTTACGAGCCTGCTGCTGCCTACCATCGCTCAGTCAGACTGCTCTATCAAATATCAAATCATAGACTTAATTATAACATAATAACACACAGAAATACGAGCCTTTGGTCATTAATATGATCGAATCCGGAAACGATCATTTCGAAAATGAAACATTTATTTTTTCAGTGAAATACAGAACAGTTCCGTATTTTATCTAACGAGTGGCATCCCTAAGTCTAAATATTCCTGTTACATTGCACAACCTTCAATGGTATGTCATAATTATGTACAATTCTGGCAAATTAATTACGGCCTTTGTTAGGAATAAATGGACAGTTCGCAATGAGCCAGGCGGCCCAAACTGCTGTATATACCCTGACTGCTTGCACGGAACGCAAGAGAAGTGACAATTTCCCTAGTTATAAGAAATTCATGTTAGCAGGTAATATTAACTAAATATGCAGGTTTAAAAATATATACTTGTGTATTGATTTTAAAGAAAGGCATTGATGTTTATGGTTAGGTACATTGGTGCAACGACAGTGCTTTCTTTCGCAAATGCACTTGTTAAATCATCACCCGTTTGTCGAAGTAGGCTGTGATTCGATGAGAAATTAACAGGCACCGCATCGATTATATGCAACGCAGGACACGTTAGATAACTACACATGGTTGATGATATTACTAGTTTAACTAGTGATTATGTTAAGATTGATAGTTTTTTATAAGAAAAGTTTAATGCTAGCTAGCAACTTACCTTGGCTTCTTGCTGCCCTCGCGTAACAGGTAGTCAGCCTGCCATGCAGGCTCCTCGTGGAGTGCAATGTAAGGCAGGTGGTTAGAGCGTTGGACTAGTAACCGGAAGGTTGCAAAAACAAATCCCCGAGGTGACAAGGTAAAAATCTGTTGTTCTTCCCCTGAACAAGGCAGTTAACCCCCGTTTCTAGGCCGTCATTGAAAATAAGAATGTGTTTTTAATCTGACTTGCCTAGTTAAATAAAGGTGTAAAAAAAAAAAAACGGCAAATCGGTGTCCAAAAATACCGATTACCGATTTGTTATAAAAACTTGAAATCGGCCGTTCCGATTAATCGGTCGACCTCTACTTTGTATGTTACATTTTATGTTCCTTTTGATGGCATAGAATGCCCTTCTTGCCTTGTCTCTCAGCTCGTTCACAGCTTTGTGGACGTTACCTGTGGCGCTGATGTTTAGGCCGGGGTATTTAGAGTTTTTTGTGTGCTCTAGGGTAACGCATTTGTATTTGTGGTCCTGGCAACTGGACCTTTTTTGGAGTACCATTATTTTTGTCATACTGAGATTTACTGTCAGGGCCCAGGTCTGACAGTCTGTGCAGAAGATCTAGGTGCTGCTGTAGGCCCTCCTTGGTTGGGGATAGAAGCACCAGATCATCAGCAAATAGTAGACATTTGACTTTAGATTCTAGTAGGGTGAGGCCAGGTGCTTTAGACTGTTCTAGTATCCTCGCCAAATCGTTGATATATATGTTGAAGAGGGTGGGGCTCAAGCTGCATCCCTGTCTCACCCCATGGCCCTGTGGAAAGAAATGTTTTTGCCAATTTTAACCACACACTTGTTGTTTGTGTACATGGATTTTATAATGTCGTATGTTTTTCCCCCAACACCCATTTCCATCAATTTGTATAGCAGACCCTCATGCCAAATTGAGTCAAGCTTTTTTGAAATCAACAAAGCATGAGAAGATTTTGCCTTTGTTTTCGTTTGTTTGTCAATTAGGTTATGCAGGGTGAATATGTGGTCTGTCGTACGGTAATTTGGTAAAAAGTCTTTGATATTTGCTCAGTACATTGTTTTCAGTGAGAATGTACGGGTCAGCTGTTAATGAAAATACAGAGGATTTTCCCAAGGTTGCTGTTGACACATATCCCACGGTAGTTATTAGGGTCAAATTTGTCTCCACTTTTGTACATTGGGGTGATCAGTCCTTGGTTCCAAATATTGGGGGAAATGCCAGACCTGAGGATGATGTTAACCTCTCTAGGGTAGGTGGCACCAAATCGTCCCACCTACGTAACAGCCAGTGGAATCCTGTGGCGCGTTATTCAAATACCTTAGAAATGCTATTACTTCAATTTCTCAAACATATGACTATTTTACACCATTTTAAAGACAAGACTCTCGTTAATCAAACCACACTGTCCGATTTCAAAAAGGCTTTACAACGAAAGCAAAACATTAGATTATGTCAGCAGAGTACCCAGCCAGAAATAATCAGACACCCATTTTTCAAGCTAGCATATAATGTCACAAAAACCCAGAAGACAGCTAAATGCAGCACTAACCTTTGATGATCTTCATCAGATGACACACCTAGGACATTATGTTATACAATACATGCATGTTTTGTTCAATCAAGTTCATATTTATATCAAAAAACAGCTTTTTACATTAGCATGTGACGTTCAGAACTAGCATACCCCCTGCAAACTTCCGGCGAATTTACTAACAATTTAGTAAATTACTCATGATAAACGTTCAGAAAAAGCATAAAAATTATTTTAAGAATTATAGATACAGAACTCCTCTATGCACTCGATATGTCTGATTTTAAAATAGCTTTTTGGTGAAAGCACATTTTGCAATATTCTAAGTAGATAGCCCGGCATCACAGGGCTAGCTATTTAGACACCCAGCAAGTTTAGCCTTCACCAAACTCCGATTTACTATTAGAAAAGTTTGATTACCTTTGGTGTTCTTCGTTAGAATGCACTCCCAGGACTTCTACTTCAATAACAAATGTTGGTTTGGTCCCAAATAATCCATAGTTATGTTCAAACAGCGGCGTTTTGTTCGTGCGTTCAAGACACTATCCGAATGGTAAATAAGGGTTACGAGCACGGCGCATTTCGTGACAAAAAAATTCTAAATATTCCATTACCGTACTTCGAAGCATGTCAACCGCTGTATAAAATCAATTTTTATGCAATTTTTCTCGTAAAAAAGCGATAATATTCCGACCGGGAATCTGCGTTTAGGTAAATAGACGACAGAAAATAAAGCACGGGATCGACTCGTGCACGCGCCTAAGCCCATTATCCTCTTATCGGCCACTTACCAAAAGTGCAAATGTGTTTCAGCCTGGGGCTGGAATGACATCATTCAGCTTTTTCCCGGGCTCTGAGAGCCTATGGGAGCCGTAGGAAGTGTCACGTTACAGCAAAGATCCTCAGTCTTCAATAAACAGAGACAAGAAGAACAAGATCTTGTCAGACAGGCCACTTCCTGTTCAGAATCTTCTCAGGTTTTTGCCTGCCATATGAGTTCTGTTATACTCACAGACACCATTCAAACAGTTTTATAAACTTTAGGGTGTTTTCTATCCAAAGCCAAAGCCATTATATGCATATTCTAGTTACTGGGTAGGAGTAGTAACCAGATCAAATCGGGTATGTTTTTTCTCCGGCCGTGTAAATACTGCCCCCTAGCCCTAACAGGTTAAAGTGTAGCCAATTGTAATTTGTAGTCTGTATATTTGATCATTTCATTTGTCACGTGCGCCGAATACAACCCTATGTAGACCTTACAGTGAAATGCTTCATTACAAGCCCTAACCAACAGTGACATTTTTAATACACAATTGGTATTAGGTAAACAGTAGATAAGTTAAGAAGAAACAAAAGTAAAATAACAGTAGAGAGGCTATATACAGGTGGTACAGACTCAATGTGTGAGGGCACCGGTTAGTCTGGCTAATTGAGGTAATATGTACATGTAGGTATAGTTAAAGTGACTATGCATATATGATAAACAGAGAGTAACGCTTGCCATGCGGTAGCAGAGAGAACAGTCTATGACTGGGGTGGCTGGGGTCTTTGACCATTTTTAGGGTCTTCCTCTGACACCACCTGGTATAGAGGTCCTGGATGGCAGGCAGCTTAGCTCCAGTGATGTACTGGGCCGTACGCACTACCCTCTGTAGTGCCTTGCGGTCAGAGGCCGAGCAGTTGCCATACCAGGCAGTGATGCAACCAGTCAAGATGCTCTCGATGGTGCAGCTGTAGAACCTTTTGAGGATCTGAGGACCCATGCCAAATCTTTTCAGTGTCCTGAGGGAGAATAGGTTTTGCCGTGCCCTCTTCACGACTGTCTTGGTGTGTATGGATTCTAGTGTATGGATTCTACCATTTCTAGTTTGTTGATGATGTGGACACCAAGGAACTTGAAGCTCTCAACCTGCTCCACTACAGCCCCGTCGTTGAGAATGGGGGTGTGCTCAGTCCTCCTTTTCCTGTAGTCCACAATCATCTCCTTAGTCTTGATTATGTTGAGGGATAGGTTGTTATTCTGGCACCACCCGGCCAGGTCTCTAACCTCCTCCCAATGTAATTGGAGAATCCAGTGGGTTCTGGTAGTCTTTAATAGTTGATTTGTATTTGATCATGTATATGTTTTTGTTGTGTGTACTTTGTTATAGAGCCAAAAAGATTGGAGAAGTGGTTTACCCATACATCTCCATTTTGGATAGATAATTCTTTGTGCTGTTGTTTGTTTAGAGTTTTCCAATTTCTCCAGAAGTGGTTAGAGTCTATGGATTCTTCAATTACATTGAACTGATTTCTGACGTGCTGTTCCTTCTTTTTCTGTAGTGTATTTCTGTATTGTTTTAGTGATTCACCGTAGTGAAGGCGTAGACTCAGGTTTTCTGAGTCTCTGTTTTTGGTTGGATAGGTTTCTCAATTTCTTTCTTAAATTTTTTTTTTTCAAATATACTGTTTAGGTTTTCTACTGCCGAGTTTACACCTTCACTATTGCAGTGGAACGTTTTGTCCAGGAAGTTGTCTAAAAGGGATTTCATTTGTTGCCTAATAGTTTTTTGGTAGGTTTCCACACTACTTCCCTTCCATCTATAGCATTTCTTAATATTCTTCAGTTCCTTTGGCTTTGGTGCCTCATGATTGAGTATTGCTCTGTTCAAGTTGACTGTGATTTTGCTGTGATCTGATAGTGGTGTCAGTGGACTGACTCTGAGAGACTCTGGGTTGAGGTCAGTGATAAAGTAGTCTACAGTACTACTGCCAAGAGATGAACTATAGGTGTACCTACCGTAGGAGTCCCCTCGAAGCCTACCATTGACGATGTACAGACCCAGCGTGCGACAGAGCTGCAGGAGTTGTGACCTGTTTTTGTTGGTTATGTTGTCGTAGTTGTGCCTAGGATGGCATATGGGGGAGGGAATGCTGTTACCTCCAGGTAGGTGTTTGTCCCCCTGTGTGCTGAGGGTGTCAGGTTCTGGTCCGGTTCTGGCATTTAGGTCACCACAGACTAGTACATGTCCCTGGGCTTGGAAATGATTAATTTCCCCCTCCAGGATAGAGAAGCTGTCTTCAT
>NW_021822683.1:185567-190567 GCF_901001165.1 Salmo trutta
TCACCAGCGCTCCTCACGCCTGCTCCTTCACCCTACCTCACCAGCGCTCCTCACGCCTGCTCCTTCACCCTACCTCACCAGCACTCCTTACGCCTGCTCCTTCACCCTACCTCGCCAGCGCTCCTCACGCCTGCTCCTTCACCCTACCTCACCAGCGCTCCTCACGCCTGCTCCTTCACCCTACCTCACCAGCACTCCTCACGCCTGCTCCTTCACCCTACCTCACCAGCGCTCCTCACGCCTGCTCCTTCACCCTACCTCACCAGCACTCCTCACGCCTGCTCCTTCACCCTACCTCACCAGCGCTCCTCACGTCTGCTCCTTCACCCTACCTCACCAGCACTCCTCACGTCTGCTCCTTCACCCTACCTCACCAGCGCTCCTCATGATTGCCTCGGTTTTCACTGGAGCAGTGGAGAATTTAATTTGTTTTGGGGGCTCAGCTGCTTGTATCCCTCCCTCCCTCCCTCCAGAGGAATTAATGCTCACTACCACAACAGGCCCTCTACTCTACTCCCCCTCAACCAATAGAAAATACACTAGGGCAATTCCAAGGTAACAGACGCTGAGACGCTGATTTTTCACTTTAAATGTATGACAAACAAACAACTAATGATTGCAAAGTTAAACAAACCATACAACTGTATGCACAAGGACAACTTTGAACATTTTACCAAACCACATTTACTGGAAGAACAGTGCGGATGTGGTTTGTCCTGACCCACCAAATCTGTTTCACAAGTTTGGACTGCAGAGTAGAGCACAGTAGAGTGCAGTGCAGGACTGGACAGTTCAGGACAGTAGAGTGCAGTATAGTTTAGTATAGGGCGATAAGGCCAAAATATCATATCACCATTTTATTTTACACATGATGGTATTTTAAATAATGGAAGTTCTAAATGTGCTTCATGAGTTGTGCATGACGCCTGGGTGGCAACACAGACATTATGGGATTTCAGTGGGTCTTTCTCCATTCTGATTGTTCAACCAAAAGTTCCACACTGCCACGTAGAGCTGCACGGGCAAAAACATCTAGCATAATTTTTTTTTTTTTTACCAAATATCGCTATTTGACTTGCGATTTAGATCAAAACACTTGAACTGTTGGAATCCTGGAAATATAATGATTATCATAATTCTATAGTTAGAATGTAAAAGTGGTCACTTTGAATACGGTGTTTGACATGACAGCGAATGAAAAGCCAGGCAGGCGTTCATAGAATTAGGAATTATAATACTAATAGGATCTCTGCGGAGGTATTACTGTGACAGGGTAGGAACCAAAGTGTTGGTCAGTGTTACCCAGGACAGTGGGAATTTATAATCTTTGTCTACAATAAATGTTGTTTTCTCATACTTCATGTAGATAACATTTCTGCTTTGCCTATTCCTCTCTGATTTAGAAAATACTGTTGCACAAACATGCTGATTTAGGCCTACACCAGCACTATTATCAGGCTGTATTAGCTAGCTACTTTTGCACTGACAGTACATTTATTAGCTAGCTAGCCAGCTAACTAGCGATTAGCATATTCAGTTAACAATTTATTTTAGCCACAACTTGCTAAGAAAAGACCAACTAGCTGTTTGCAGACAGTAAGATACACAAACTAATAGTGTAATGAACTTCTCTAGGGTATGTGGGACGATTTCGTCCCACCTACGTAACAGCCAGTGGAATCCCGTGGCGCGTTATTCAAATACCTTAGAAATGCTATTACTTCAATTTCTCAAACATATGACTATTTTACACCATTTTAAAGACAAGACTCTCGTTAATCTAACCACACTGTCCGATTTCAAAAAGGCTTTACAACGAAAGCAAAACATTAGATTATGTCAGCAGAGTACCCAGCCAGAAATAATCAGACACCCATTTTTCAAGCTAGCATATAATGTCACATAAACCCAAACCACAGCTAAATGCGGCACTAACCTTTGATGATCTTCATCAGACGACAATCTTAGGACATTATGTTATACAATACATGCATGTTTTGTTCAATCAAGTTCATATTTATATCAAAAAACAGCTTTTACATTAGCATGTGACGTTCAGAACTAGCATACCCCCCGCAAACTTCCGGTGAATTTACTAAATTACTCACGATAAACGTTCACAAAAAACATAATTATTTTAAGAATTATAGATACAGAACTCCTCTATGCACTCGCTATGTCCGATTTTAAAATAGCTTTTCGGTGAAAGCACATTTTGCAATATTCTAAGTAGATAGCCCGGCATCACAGGGCTAGCTATTTAGACACCCACCAAGTTTAGCCCTCACCAAAGTCAGATTTACTATAAGAAAAATGTTATTACCTTTGCTGTTCTTCGTCAGAATGCACTCCCAGGACTTCTACTTCAATAACAAATATTGGTTTGGTTCAAAATAATCCATAGTTATGTTCAAATATCCTCTGTTTTGTTCGTGAGTTCAAGACACTATCCGAAGTGTAAAGACGGGTGACGCGCACGACGCGTTTCGTGACAAAAAAATTCTAAATATTCCATTACCGTACTTCGAAGCATGTCAACCGCTGTTTAAAATCAATTTTTATGCCATTTTTCTCGTAAAAAAGCGATAATATTCCGACCGGGAAAGCGTGTTTACGTTCAAAGAGAGAGAAAATAAAAACATGGGGTCGCCTCGTGCACGCGCCTCAGTCTGATTGTCCTCTGATAGACCACTTACCAAAGGCGCTAATGTTTTTCAGCCAGGGGCTGGAATTACATCATTCAGCTTTTTCCCGGGTTCTGAGAGCCTATGGGAGCCATAGGAAGTGTCACGTTACAGCAAAGATCCTCAGTTTTCAATAAAGAGAGTCAAGAAGAACAAAAACTTGTCAGACAGGCCACTTCCTGTAAGGAATCTTCTCAGGTTTTTGCCTGCCATATGAGTTCTGTTATACTCACAGACACCATTCAAACAGTTTTAGAAACTTTAGGGTGTTTTCTATCCAAAGTCAATAGTTATATGCATATTCTAGTTTCTGGGCAGTAGTAATAACCAGATTAAATCGGGTATGTTTTTTTATCCGGCCGTGTAAATACTGCCCCCTAGCCCTAACAGGTTATTGTCACGCCCTGACCTGAGAGAGACGGTTTATTTCTCTATTTGGTTAGGTGTGGGGTGGGCATTCTATGTTTTGTATTTCTTTGTTTTGGGCCGAGTGTGGTTCCTAATCAGAGGCAGCTGTCTATCGTTGTCTCTGATTAGGAATCATACTTAGGCAGCCTTTTCCCACCTGTGTTTGTGGGTAGTTGTTTTCTGTTTTGTGCTTCTGTACCTGACAGAACTGTGCGCTTTCGTTTCCCTTTGTTATTTTTGTTCGAATGTTTGTTTGATTCAAATAAATAATCATGAACACGTGCCACGCTGCATCTTGGTCCCCTCTCACTTATGGATTTATATTAAGAAGCAAAGTGGAAAGCAGTATTGTTGTCATCAACATATTGTTGCATCTGCTGTGAAAAAGCGAGGCACCATGTGGTGGTCTCTGATAGAGGTGCCAGTTTCAGTTATAGGTGCAACTGTCCCAGCGGCCCGGTTAGAGGATGGAAATGACCAGTAGGAGGCTTGTCCTTGTAGGACGGGTCCAGTGGTGAGTTGTGTTGAGGTGTTGCAGAGTACTTGTCCTTGTAGGAAGGGTCCAGTGGTGAGTTGTGTTGAGGTGTTGCAGAGTACTTGTCCTTGTAGGACGGGTCCAGTGGTGAGTTGTGTTGAGGTGGTGCAGAGTTCTTGTCCTTGTAGGAAGGGTCCAGTGGTGAGTTGTGTTGAGGTGGTGCAGAGTACTTGTCCTTGTAGGACGGGTCCAGTGGTGAGTTGTGTTGAGGTGGTGCAGAGTTCTTCTGACCTGATGTCTCTCTGTAACCCTGTCCCCCCCAGGTACAGTCTGTGATTGGCTGACCAGGGGGAGAATGTTCTGGAAGGGCCCTTGGCAACTGAGTAGCCAGGGACAGAGGTGAGTAGCCAGGGACAGAGGTGTGAAACCGGGGGATGGTAGACTCTGCTGGAGAGTTTCTAAAGTTTGTGCCTCCGTGTCCCAGGGCCAGAGAGTGGGTTTTAACATGCTGCATTGACCATGCAGACGGGAGAGTGAATGGTCGGCAAATGATCTTGTGGTCGAGCAACAACGACTGAGCTCCTTGAATGACAGAGGTTGGGGCTTGGTGAGAGAGAGAGAGGAATAGGCCTTCTATGCCATCAAAAGGAACATAAAATTCTACATGCCAATTAGGACCTGGCAAAAAATACTTGAATCAGTTATAGAACCCATTGGCCTTTATGGTTGTGAGGTCTGGGATCCGCTCAGCAACCAAGAATTCATAAAATTGAGACTCTGCATGCAGAATTCTGCTAAAATATCCTCCGTATACATCGTAAAACACCAAATAATGTCTTAGGCCGATACCCACTAATTATCAAAATCGATAAAGGGTCGTTAAATTCTACAACCACCTAAAAGGAAGCGATTCCCAAGCCTTACATAACAAAGCCATCACCTACAGAGAGATGAACCTGGATAAGAGGCCCCTAAACAAGCTGGTGCTGGGGCTCTGTTCACAAACACACCCCACAGAGCCCCAGGAAAGCATCACAATTAGACCCAACCAAATCTTCAGAAAACAAAAAGATAATTACTTGATACATTGGAAAGAATTTACAAAAAAATCTGAGCAAACTAGAACGCTATTTGGCCCTAAACAGAGAGTACACAGTGGCAGAATACCTGACCACGACTGACCCAAACTTAAGGAAAGCTTTGACTATGTACAGACTCAGTGAGCATAGCATTGCTGTTGAGAAAGGCCACCATAGGCAGATCTGGCTCTCAAGAGAAGACAGGCTATGTGCACACTGCCTACAAAATGAGGTGGAAACGAAACTGCACTTCCTATCCTCCTGCCAAATGTATGACCATATTACAGACACATATTTCCCTCAGATTACACAGACCAACAAAGAATTCAAAAAACAAATCCAATTTTGATAAAC